>NW_028301547.1:26680000-26890000 GCF_042242905.1 Orbicella faveolata | reverse complement strand
CCATGGACGTCAAGCAGTGCAATTTAATGCAATTTCATCCCTTAGTAATTGCTGTTTCTCCTTTGAATGTACTCGATCAAATTGATGCAAGAAACATAATATCTCTAGAAGAACATATAGCTTTCTAAAAGTAAAGCTACAGCAGTCTCTGAAGAAAAGCGGGACGAAGATAAATATGATATTCGTGCAACGCACTGTGCTTGCAAACAGTTCTAATCAAATAGCTGGGCCCGGCGTCACAATATGGAATGCAAGTAAGCAACATGTTCACGGAATATTTTACTCTTTTTCCCTGGAGAGCCAATGCTTGCAATAGAAACAAACCTAAACAAAGCATAAGCATGGCAGGACAAATTACAGAGGTATCAAACTCTACGAAGCAATGCACAGTTAACAGCGGAAACCATGCAGACCTACGACCTCAAAAATATGCTGTAACATAATCAAACAACTCCGCTCTACTTATAATTTCCGTTTCTTCTAATAACACGGCTTATTATATGGCTAGCTCCATGAGCGGGCAAGATGAATCAAATCCTGCGCTGTGATTGGCTACCCGAGCGGGTAAGATGGAGCTATCTTGCCCGCTTGGGACTACCGGCTGTGTCCCGCAAGAAAAATTTCCCCTAAAGCCATATAATAAATCCTTTACTGACTAAGCTTGTTCGGTCAAGATGGCTGGATATTGGCCTCGTTCCTTTTTTGCGAGTTTATGGACCTTGACTCCGTCTCGGTCCATAAACACGCAAAAAAAGAACTTGGCCAAAATCCTGCCATCTTGACCTCACACTTGGTCAATAACCCATACATAAAAAGTGCCCTCAGAAACACGCGTGAAGCAAAGAAAGGTCCAGAGATCGAAAATTGTCACGAACCATTGGAGTCACGTACAGTAATTTATTATCGACACAATAAAAATTATATTTTTCTTTTTCTAGCCTCCTTTCACCACCTTCACCTTCACCTGTCCCCTGGCGCCAAGTTGGCACATAGGGCCTCCACATGTGCTCTCCATCGATTCCTGTCTTGCGCTGCAGTGCGCACCTCTCTCCAGGACTGCCACCCTGCTTTGGACCTCTCCTTCTAGCCTCCTTTCGGTCGAAGATAAATCCAGTTTATCATCAACAACAAATCCAGTTTATCATCAAATACATATCGCGACGAGTCGTTGTATCCATCGCGCTCTGCAAAGTTCGGGGCGCTGACGGCGCGGTGACACTTCAATAAATCTTTTCACCCTTTCGCTCCTTTCAAACTTAGTGACTTTGGCTTTCAGTGTTCGAGGCCCTTAACACTCCAAAATTATTTAATTGCCATTCACAAGACCTACACTTCATTCGGAGGTAAACTGAGATGAGTCAAAGATCTTCCATACACAGCCTCGGCCCTGGTGTGCAATTCTCCATTCGCCTTCTTTAGGAGATTTTTACAAAAAGCTTATGCAACGTCCTTCACTGAACCACACAACCTTCAGCAACTTAGATTTCCGCTATCAGATGATGGATAAGTTTTCCTCGGCATATGCAGAATATTACCGCCGGACATTGCCGCAGAACATCATATCATTCCTGGTTTACTTTGGTGACAACACATCCTGCACTCCCGTAGGCTAAGTATAGACAAAATTCCTACTAGGCCGCCCATCCCTTCAATAATTTAATTGTCATCTCCCAGATTCTGGGAGACACATGACCAGACCCAGCCAAGGTCTCTCCTCGCTCACTCCAGGGGGCGGTAAGATGAGAGATCCTGGGAATGAGGTTGAGGTTACAGTAAGAGTGAATGTATGGACTGTCTGCAAGGACCAAAAAAAGTGGCCATTCTACAGAGGTGGCTGTTCATGGAGATTAAACTGTAGTTTCAAGGTTTTGTTTAAAAAAAAATGAACTCAAATGTGAAATGTTTCCTTTCCTAGTGAACACAAAGCCCTCAAGCAGAATTCGTGTTTTAATTTGATGGTGTCTATCCAGTATGTAACAGTGGAAAATTTTTTTAATATTTTCACCCATTTGTAAATTAAATCTCTTATTAACCAGAGGTGCTCAGTGCGATACTAGAAGAGCATCAGCTTGATTTGGGCTGATATTTTCCCAATACAGTCCTCACACTTGGTTAACAAGATAATATAATATTTTAAGCATATGGCAAGGTACTCTTGAGGTTAATCCGAGCTTCCAATTGGTTCTTCATCAGTCATAAAATCAGGGGCACCCAACGGATCGTTTCGGTAAATTATCTGTTCAGAAGGCCTTTAATCCCCTCTGATTTTCTTGAGAGAATTGGCACCTCGAACTTTCGTGATATGAGAAATTTAATGTCTGTTGTTTTCGGACTGTTGAAAATGTCGTTTTGAGTACCGAAAAAAGGTCAGCTATCATTTTCGGAAAGGCGATAAGACCTAAGGTTTTTGGGAAATGGACAAAAAAGCCCTAATAAATTCGAGAATACTCAAGTTCCCCTAGAATATCCGAACAGATAAAATTTTTTTAGTGCAACCTAAAATTAACCTACAGAGCTTTAAAAGTACTCCAGATAGCCTAAAACAGCATCTAACAGCATTAGAGAGAAAACGGTCATTGGGTGCCCCTGATAAAATGAAAACAGTAAATTATTAATTTATTTATTCGTGTTACACAGGACCCATGTTGATGTGTTGATAGCAGTTTTTATAACTGAAATGGTCATATATTATTATTGTAATTATTATTATTATTATTATTATTATCATCATCAATATTATTAGCAATGTATTTCTTGCTTTCAAAAGCCAGTCAATTCCATAAACAAACACAACCCTAGTGCCGTATGATTAACTACTTACTAACCGAGCTTGCTTGCCGAATATTGACCCTGGGTCGTTTTTGTACAGACCAAGCATAATGACATCTGCGCTGCTACAGTCTCAAGCCAATATTCTACCGTATGGCCCTTGCGCTCGTTTAGCAAGAGGTTAATCTTAACCAAAGAAGCTTGTTCAATAACCTGTTCGTGTTGTGACATATCTGCTTTCATGGTGCTTCCCTGCATTAGTGTAGTGTATAAATAGGTTCCTGTTTAGATATTTGGTATAATGTTATGGACACCGTCATCTGGCAAATGCAGTGGCCAGTAACAGATTGAACAACATTTGGTCATTCCATTTTATGTGCAATCTAGAAGAAGTTCAGATTTTTTTTCTCGGGGGGCAACAATAGTATTAAGTTCCCAAAGTACGTTGCTTTGTGCAATTTTATAGCAAAGATATCAGTGACGTCACCTTTTGATATTAATATGCCAACCAGAGAACTATTGGCTGGTGAAACAAAGAGTTCTTTTTATAACGTTTTGGACATCCCTATCGATTTTGACAGGGAAGTTACAGCATCTATTTAACATCTATTTAACTGGGATAATATTACGTGCAATGAATTGTTTCCTCTAACTTTGAATCTATTTGATCGACCAATTTGTGCATTGTACTACATTACACAAGCGTTCCTACAAATAAATCATGCATATGTTATTGCTATACCAGCGTCAGCAGCGTGTGACATCAAACAAGTCCCGGAACGTGGAAACGTCTAAATTTAACACAACGGACATCTAATCAATAAAACCCAGTTACGCATTCAAAAGCGTGATCAAAAGTACTGAGCAATTGTCATGCATCGATGTAGACAGCGTAAAGTAAGATTGCACTACAATATCTTGAGTTGTTTATAATTACCGTGCTTGACGAATTTTGGTGAAAGGAAAGCAAAACGCAGAAGTGAAATATGTTTCAAGTTCAAGTTTATTTCACTTACTTGTGAGGCTTCATAGTAATATATGTGTTTGGTATCCATCCTTCGCGATCGTCTTGCTCCGCTTTGTACCAGTTTTTGTCTTCATCTTTGTCTAAAACCTGAAGATGAATTGCGTTCACTTACAACACCTGAAAGCTACAAGAAGAGGGAAGTCACCTGCAAATATAATCTTCTGAAACTTACATTCAGAACACTGCCCTTTTCGAAGGAAAGTTCGTCAACCTGGGAAGCAGTAAACGAATGCTTGGCCACAGCCTCCATGGACAGATCGTGTTTTCTATATCCAAGAGAATAACTGTTCACCGCTGCAACAGAGTGACTCGGAACACTCAACACACCATGACAATAATTATTTGCTGTGTTTCTGTACAGGAAGTAAATTTTAGGCTTATGACAAATGTCTTGTGCCCAGGTCCTCGGAGGGAATTCAGTGAAGACGACAATTTCCTAAGATAGAAATGACCGGAAGTTGATGACTGAGTCGAGGCCCTTTTCCACCCAGTTGAGTCAGAAGGAAGGGTCCAACTTGTGGGTGGTGATTTCCTGATTTGTCCTTGTGTTACAAAACCTGATTGTCTCAATGAAAGAATTTATTCCTCTCGGGTTCAAATTAGCAACATTCCCTAGCTTTCCCCGCCAGGGAAGACAGGAAACTAGTTTTCAACAAGTTCTCGTGTTCTTCTTGTTTCGCCTTACAGACAAGCGGAAGGAAAGGAGGAACGGCTTAGCTACAACATCGTGTTTATATTGTACACTCCCACTAACAAGTTCTCGTGTTCTTCTTGTTTCGCCTTGCAGACAACGGGGAGGGAAGGGGATAGGGAGAAGGGTTTAGCTATAGAATCATGTTTATATTGTACACTCCCACTTCAACATTAATATACAAACCGAAATATTGGAAGCAAATGCCGAACTGTTCCCCGAATGGTCCTCCGAATTAATTTGACTGACAAAGATTGAAATGGCTGCGTGATAGACAGTCAGGAGTCAATGAAATCGTGCAAGCCACGCCTAAACTGGGTAAATAAAGTTTCTAGCCCAGTAAAGCAACTTGCGATACTTCCCTTTGCACTTGAGTCGCGGAAAGGTGTCCAGATAGAACGAAGCCTCTGATTAGTCAATAGCACCGCCCATACTAAATTTCCGCCCTCCGGCCCTTTCTCGTTCCTCGGAGGAGAAGGAAAACGAAACCCTCGGAAGGAAGAGTCAGGCGGATGTTGAAATACTGTGGTGAAAACCTGTTTCCAGGCCACAGAAACAAAAATACTAGCAGTACACCACTTACAAAAAATTTTGGACAAAGTTTAATTTCGGACAAAAAAGTGTCCGAATAGAAGTTTGGGAGAACTCGAAAAAGCTGTGGAAACAGTCGCCTGTCGGCTCGTGTTCCCACAGCTTTTCTCGTTCTCCCAAACTTCTACGAGTGTTCCTTTTTACAATTAGATTATGAGCTCGAAATTTCCTAGGGGCCTATTAGAAACCAAAAAACCGCGCAAAAAAACGCCCAAAACGACAAAACGGCAATAAATTTCGTGCAAAACCGAAAACCGGAATAAAATCCCTCACTGACAAAGCTCTGGTAGAAGACGACACAAGTTCAGAGTTCACTGATCATGATGACTCTTCAAATGACTCTTCGACTCTTCGACATACGTCAAGCAGTCATTTGAAGTGATGTTTGTGTCAGAGGAAGAACTCCAACAAGTAAACTAGGTATGAGGGAATCAATGGGAGGAGACTTTTTTCAAGGAGGGGGGGGGGTTGGCCTTAATATTATCATTATGTGAGGGGGGGTTGAAATTATTTTTGCTTAATGAAAGGGGGGGGCATGAGTTAATTTTGGGGCATATTTCACGCATTTCCCAGCGCCCCACCCCCCCCCCCCTCCAGGTAATTATTGCACAGTCCCTTAGAGCGGAATTCATCTCAGTCTAAAAATTTCCTCTTTCTTGTAAATCGGCGCAACAGACCTATAGCAATGTGGAACTAGAAAAATTGCATGATAAAGTGATTTTAGATAATTCTTGTTTAAAAGAAACACCACATTCTCAAGTTGCTTTTTGATTGCTGTTGTCAGAATTTTCATTTGTGTAGGCACAATGGCAGCTGTATTTTACAGCTAAAACAGTCTCTGCTTTGCTATGAACGGAGCGAGTAAGCGTAATGTTATTCCCGCGACGAAGGTGGAGACGCTGCATGGTCCACAATCTGAGGTCAAAGTCCACAAGACATTATCCAGCCGCGTGATATTTGAGAAATAACTTCCTGCTTTGATGTTTTCATTGGCTTTTCATAGCTTGCTTGGCAGCCGTTATGACCAAATAACGGCTGCTAAAGAGACTAGGCTTGTCACGCATTCCTCTAAAAGAAAGTCTGTGTAGAAGGCTATACACGAGGTCCTTGGAATTACAGCGAGGTCCTTGCAATTTTAGCGCGTGACTGCAGAGTGTAATAACTTCCTTGGAAAAAAACAGAAAAACCGTATAATGTATTGGACAGAAACACCCGTGAAAGTTGACTCGAAAACTCGAAAACACTCGAAAAAGCTGAGGAAACACTCGCCTGTCGGCTCGTGTTCCTACAGCATTTCTCGTTCTCCCAAACTTCCACTAACGTTTCTGTTTAACAATTAGATTACGAGCTTGAGATTTCTATCGCGCGATAGTTGACGAAGGCGCAGCCCGAGTCAACTATCACGCATGGAAATCGAGATCGAATAATTGTTTTAGCATAAATCTACCAGTCGTTCAAAACTTTATCTAAATTCTCTTCACAGACACTTAGTGAGTAGCGTAGGCAATCAGAGAACGCTATTCGTGATAGAACGCACATGTTTTGGTTTTAATAGAATTTGCGTTATTTTGTCGTTGGTGTGTCTTCAAAACCTGAAGGCGATTGTTGTAAAACTATCGTTTTCACAAATGTTGTTTCAGTCTAATTCGTCTTTTTTGGATGATGCTTAAAACTACCTAGACTATGTTTCAGCAGTGTCCGAAATTTTTGTCTGAAATTTGTCCGAAATGAGGAAAAAGTGTCCAATAATTAAACGTCCGAAACTTTAACGGCTGAAACTCTTATAATTGGAAGTGACGTGATTTGTTGCAGATCTCGGAATTGATTACATTCAAGCAGAGAACACGAGGAAACAGTAAAGAAAATCTCGTTGCAAAAGAGCTTTTGAGCAATTTATTTGTCAATCAATACTCAAAAAAAAAGAATCCAGGCCAGTGAAACAAACAAGCTATACTTTGTTAACGAGTTTTAAACAAATTACAATCCCGCCTAAAAGGAATCAAATTAGCGCACTTTGCGGTAAACCTGTTAAACTGGTGCTAAAATCTACTTCCAACTTAAAACGTTCGACTATTGATATAAAGTCATGTTCCGCTCTCACAGTAAATCTTAGACTCAGTTATTATATTAACCATAGCTTCTGAAAATGTTTAATCTGTTCAGTTAAAGAAAGTCTCAAAATGGAATGAAATTAATCTAAAGAGCCTTGATTCAAGTTTGACATAGCTTCTCAAACTAGTCCTTCATCCAACATGGCCTGAGCCACTTTCACGAATCCACCGATGTTGGCTCCTTTCACGTAATCCACAGAGCCGTCTTCCCCTTTGCCGTACTTGACACACTGCAGATTAACTGCTTTCATAATTTGCTGCAATTTAGCATCAACTTCCTCCCTTGTCCAAGCACTTCTCATGCTATTTTGGGTCATCTCCAAACCGGACACTGCCACGCCCCCGGCGTTCGAGGCCTTGCCTGGACCAAACAGTACCTTGTTCTTCTGCAACACCCTGACCGCTTCTGGTTGTGTTGGCATGTTGGCACCTTCCGCCACGCAGATGCATCCATTCTTGACCAGTTCCTCGGCATCTTCTTTGCTGACTTCGTTCTGTGTGGCGCAGGGAAGAGCCACGTCGCACTTGATGCCCCACGGTTTCTTTCCTTCCAGGTAAGTCACACCGTATTTCGCAGCGTACTCACTAATCCGGCCTCGCTTGACATTCTTCAGCTCAAGCACATACGCCAGTTTCTCTGGCGTGATGCCGTCTGGATCATGGATAGTACCTGACGAGTCTGACAGCGTGATCACCTTGGCGCCAAGCTCAGTGGCTTTTTCAGTGGCGTACTGAGCCACGTTTCCCGAGCCAGAGATTGCGACCAGTTTGCCCTTGATGCTGTCACCTTTAGAATTGAGCATCTCTTGAACAAAGTACAGCAAGCCATATCCAGTAGCCTCCGGTCTCAGTAAGCTACCTCCCCAGGTCGTGCCCTTTCCAGTCAGCACACCAGTGAACTCGTTTCGGATCCGCTTGTACTGTCCAAACAAGTACCCTATCTCCCGGCCCCCAACGCCGATGTCACCGGCGGGAACATCCGTGTCTGGACCCACGTGCCTCTGCAGCTCCGTCATGAATGATTGACAGAAACTCATCACTTCGCTGTCGGTTTTTCCCTTGGGATCAAAATCCGAGCCACCTTTACCACCACCCATGGGAAGAGTTGTGAGGCTGTTCTTGAGAATTTGTTCAAATCCTAAGAATTTCAGAATCCCCAGGTTAACAGTGGGATGAAAACGCAGACCGCCCTTGTACGGACCAATAGCAGAGCTGAACTGCACTCGGTATCCACGGTTGACTTGGAAGTTACCTTTGTCATCTTTCCAAGGGACTCTGAACATGACCACTCTCTCTGGCTCTACCAACCTTTCCAGGATGTTTTCCTGATCGTATCTGGGATTCTTCTCAAGAAACTCCCAGAGGCTACTGACCACTTCTTCTACTGCTTGGTGAAATTCGTGCTCTCCAGGATTCTTTCTCTTGACGTAATCTAGAAACTCCTCGGGACTGGAATACTTTGAACTCATTTTGCTCTAATGAAAAAAAAAAAAAAATGAAATAATAAATCACATGGCACACCTTGCTTTTGCGAAATACTCTTTCTAGTTTCGATTGTTTAGCTCCAAGTAGTTTAGATAACTCAACTTGAGTGTGAGAGGATTTGGTTCGTCTTTTGAACTGCTGACGTATATTTGTATTCCGGTCATCGAGACTGGAGCTCCAAAGTTTTCGTCTCAAAATTGCTAAGGAACTGACGGTGCCTAGCCAACGTGCAGACAACCTTGATCCCAGGCTCCTCTCTTTTCTTGCACAGTAGAGAGAGCTTGGGATCGAGGTTGCGTGCAAACGTCTCACGCGGAAAAAGTCGCCTTTTCAGCGTGAAAAGGATTAATTAGTAGACGTGTGCACGGAGGATAATGGCAACATGATGCCGAAAACTTTCTGGATAATTTCAACTGGTCGCACAATTTTTTAGTTGGATAATAAGTATTGGAAATCTTTCGAGTGTGCCAGGAAATTTTTTCAAAAACTATCCACGCGTTTTCAAGAAGCCGCTTTCATTGGTTTAGAGAATGCTCTGGGAACGAACCGACTGGACGGCGGGAAATAAATGTGTTATTACCATATTGTAATTTTCATCGCCTTCGGGACAAGGAAGTAGTGTGTCATTTTCAATTTCGAGAGGTTATTAATCTTCGAAAAATAAACGACTATTTTGCAATTTCAAGAATCAATAGAACTGATCAGATAAGATTTCTGATGGTACCGTTCATTAGCAGTTGCCAAGAGCATTTCCAAGAGAACTACCCAAATCATTTCGCGGTTATTTTAGTTATTAAAATACTTGCTAATAGAAACTAATAAGGAAGCTTGCCATGTTTTCAATGGGAGATATGGTTTTCTTCAAACTGATTCAAACTACCCCTCAAGTCACCCTTATAGATTTCAAGCAAAAAGCGCCCTAAAAGCGAAATTGATTGAAAACCTCCTTAATAGTGGCTTGGTCCATTGAAGAAATCAGCGAATTCCACAGGAGGGCGAATTGCCATAATTAGCCCAAATCATAACAGATTAAAAAATTCATACCTCGCTTTCTCTGTAATCTACTTTAAAAGCCTTATGGCACTTAGTAAAAAGAAAATAAAGTTTGCCGCTGCGGAAATTTGCTTCAACGCTTCCGCATTTCAATGAAACTGTAATATAAATATGTTGCTATTTCGTGGAAATTAGGTCGAATACGCTTTAAGATAATATCAATTTTCCGCTTAGAAATGTTAGACCAAATATTACGCTTAAATTTGATAAAACTTGAAAAACACGTTGATTATTTTCGGAAAACAAACCCGTCGTTACATCTTAACCTGACATAAAAAACGGCTAGGTACGGATTCTACAAGACAAACCCAAGGTTGCAAAAGCTCTTGCGGTAAATTTAACTAGAAAGAGGGCGCAACCTGTAAAGCTTAATCAATTCTTCGTACATTTTATGAATGGGCTCCACTCCATTTCATACCGTGTAATGTATCAGATAGCCTGTGAACTGAAGAAAAACTAGGAAGACCACCGAAAGCAATTTCAATTCCTTCTTAATATTTTTACATTAAAGCGTTTAAGTCTTTTGTATCGCGCATTAATATCTTAAGAAAATTTAAACCGAAAAGGTCATTTCGGCTCTGATCGCGGATCAAGTCCATTTGAGTCCAGTTTAAAGTCTTGCAGTTAAACTTTGGCTGTTCTTTACTTCCACTGATTGCGCGTGGAAAGGTGAAGAATGTGCTCAGGTTTTCCAAAGAAAAGTTTGACTCAGTTCCCTATGAAATTTAACTGGACAGTGGTTTAAAAAGCTTACTTTACTTTTCGTCCCGTGTCTTACCTTACGTTTCTCTCCCTTCTCTTACTCAATGAACTATCTGGTACTGTATCGCTCTTTTGAATGCACAGTGAGTTCCCGCCGGGGTATCTAGAGGCGCACACGAAGACTAAGTGATAAAAATTGATTGCAGATGTTGTTTTTAACTTCTTTAAGGATTTCCTTGTTTTCCGAGAAAGGGAAGTGATTTGACGCAGCTTACAAAAACAACGGGAAGGAATGCTGAAGCGTTGAAGCGGCGGCTTAAGTAATTAGCGAAGCTTTTAACTGTAACCGAGACTGGAAAAGGTCAGAAAAGCAATGAAAATGTCATTGAGCGAGAGGACAGGTGTGTTGTACGCTGAGTTATAGCAAAATCTCCGCGTGGCGAATGTACCCACCTTTGCTCGGAGTGTCCGTTTAGAATAAAACTGGTTGCTTCTCAAGACTTGAGAATCAGTACAAAATGATTATATACCGTATTCCTACGAATTTCCTATAGTTACTGAAGGCCCCTTTATTCTTCAACGCTAGTCGATTCCGACCCAAACGCTTTGTTTTGTGACGTCCCCATGGATAATGCATTCTTTGTGATGTATAGCGACCCGTTCAAAGTTCAACGGAAATTTTGTGGACAGATGAATGGACAGCTGTCGAGATCTTCTTTAAAGCATTTTAAATTTTAAAATATATAATTACCTGCGATTTTGGTGCTGTGGTATTGGGCTATATACAATCGGCGCGCGGGTGCGATGGAGAGAAATACTTGAATTTGAAAGCCCTGCACCAACATTTCATTACAAAGGGATAGTTTCAAGGCTCGGCGCATATGCAAGCTATGATGTAGCCACCCAATTCCACTGTTTGTAAACCAATCAGATGGGAGTAGATAACCTGCGTGTTCGGTGCAAAATAAAACCGTGGGGCCAACTAACAAAATGCTCAATGCTGAATTCGACATTTTCTGCTCCCTGTACTCTGAAGGCCCCTTTATACTTCAACGCTAATCGATCCAGACCCATCACTTTTTAAAATTCAAATACGCGTTGTTTTGTGACGTCCCCATGGATAATGCATTCTATAATGTAATGCATTGAAAATACATTTGCATTTGTTTTAGTCTTTTTGTGACCAGTTCAAAGTTCACCGGTAATTTCACGAACAGATGAATGGGCAACTGAGATGTCTCAAACTTGATCAGCAAGATCCTTTTGCAGCATTTAAAATATAACCCGCGATTTTGGTGCTGTTTCGGACGCGAATCGCGTGTTAAAATGACGTGATCTGACAGTCGACGCATGCTTGAGCAATCCCCGGGGATCGAAGCAGTCACGTAAATTCTGTCGACTTTTACATCTCGGTAAAGCTCTCACTTGCCGACTGTACCCTCCTTTGCACAGAGCGTGCGTTTTGAATAAAAGTTGCTTTTCAAGACTTGAGAGTCAGTGCAAAATGATTATGTACCGTATTCCTAGGGTATAAAGCCCTCTGAGATGTCAAATGGCTGCAAAAATCCTCGGTAAAAATGAGCATTTTTTCACAAAAAAATGTTGCACTACGTAAAAGAAAAACTTTCATATTACACCCCTAATCCCCCAAAACGGTCACCTTGCTACGACGGTCACTTCTTTCTGTCCCCAGGGATGCCGCTGTGGAGAGGTTCGACTGCAATCTGGCCGCTTATTTACCATAAAGGAAAAATGATATTGTAAGGCCAAGTGAAAACACAATAACTGTAATTCCAAGCTACGTGGCGTGGATTATACTTTACATCATTCCCTTTCATCCTGTCTTGATTAATAAATGACAGTTCTTGCCGACCTAACAACCAAATTTGAATCTAGCCTTGCTTGCCTTACTTCATTTTAAAAAGAACAGCCCGAATCCCCAGGGCGGATAACAAAGGGAAATTATTTTCTATAGTGACTGAAGGGTTCTGTCTGCAACGCTAATCGACCACGACCCATCACTATAATTCAAATACGCGTTGTTTTGTGACGTTCATGTGGATAATGCATTCTTTGTAATACATAGCAAATACATTTGCATTTGTTTGAGTCTTTTTGCCGCCCGTTCAAAGTTCACCGGAAATAATGAAAACTGAGATCTCTCAAGCTCGATCAGTAAGATCCTTTTAAGCTTACGTTTACAGCATAAAAAATATCACCCGCGATTTTGGTACGTTTCAGACACAAATCACGTGTTAAAATAACGTGATCTGATGGCAGACGGCTGTTTGACCGTTCACGAAAATGAATTGTAACCCGACCGATGTGTTTTTGCATCACGGTAAAGCATCATGCGGCAAAGCAAATAAGCCTTTTCAGGAGGTGAAATGAATGGAGGATCGAATGAAAAAGCTAGTTGAAACACTCGACGCACGCACAAAGTTGTCGCGCGAACAAATTTTGAGCCAATCGTAGTGTGATTACACCGAGGTCAGTACTAATGAAACATAATTCGGCGAAATAAGCAAGCCATTTTCAGGGAATGAAACGCACTGTTTTATTCGACTAGCCGGTCGTATATAAACAGCTAGTTAAAATTTAAAAGCAAACCTATCGATGTTACATTAATTTCAGTGTGTGAGAAGAGGCCCACGCCTTGGCTCGATAGCTCACGCAACTATCGAGCATAAACCGTCGCTGTGCATGTAACATAGTACGTTGTCTACTATTTGTCAAATATCCTACGATAATAAGTGTTTACAGCTTACCCTAGTGTCTTTCTTACTTGTCTTTTTTGCAGTGCAGCTATGTACTGAGAGTTGCTACTCGTGAACGATGAACGCTCCCCACCGGCAACCGTTGTTATCGTGTACTAGTAATTACTCGAGCCTTACATAGCCCGGTTATACGTTAAGCATGAATTCGTCATCTGTCACGCTATCTATCGTGACGAGCCAAACAAAGTAATTTATCACACCCTCAAAAACAATTATGACTTGTTTCCCGCGCTGGACCGATAAATAACAAAGGAAAATTGAAGTGGAACACTCGAAAATTGAGTCAGGTGATCTCACGGACATAAAATATTTCCTCACCAGTCAAGTGTTAGCTTTCAGGGAAGTAATAACATGCACTGCACCCTTTTTGAAAACTCCATTTTGATTCGTTCTTGTTAATCTGCACCTCTCTTGTGTTTAGGGCATTGTTTCTGTTCTTTCCCTATTGTTTCGTTTGGCCCATAACAAAGAACCTTGTGCACGATGCAGGTCGACCCATAACCCGTAGTGATCTTTTAAAAAAATGAGAATAATTTAGGATAGTCGCGCTAGCTGTTTGTTTTTTCTTGTCTAGCTAGCTAACGCCTAAACTGAACGTGAATACAATAACCCATTTATGAAGAGGAACTTATCCTGAAGTAATCTTTCTTTTTCGTTTCACTGTTATTGCCTCAAAAAATAAATAAACAAACCATTAACCGTTGATTTCCAAACCTCATTTTATGTGCGTAGTTTCGAGATGAAAAATTAATCCTGGATAAAAACATATACCACAGATGTCAGTCACATACGCAAACAACATTTTATCAGGAACGCCCGAAGGTCCTTCATGGTCAGCTGGTGTTGTACGCTAAGCCAATTAGATAGTGCCAACTGTAGAGTTTCTCGTGGACTCTAATGTTTACTTTTTTTCCGACAGGTCTCAATGTGTGCGCTAAAGTCTGAGTTAACAAATGTTCACCCAACACGATATTTGACGAAATTAACTGTATCACCCAGTTATTTTAGGGCGTTACTGGGTAAAGCACGCGACAAACGAGGTGATTTTTTCAGGCGGGAAAAATTGCAGCAAATTTCGTCTCTACCTCGCTGCGAAATCCTTTGCAAAATTTATAGTCGCCAATAATCATAGACATACGAGCCGTGTCTAATCCTGTTTCCTTCGGGGATTACATTTCCTTAAAGTGTTTTCTTGCTCATACGGTATCCACGGTGTTGAATTGTCACGCAACATGTATAAAGCAATGAAATGTTCGTAAATCTTTAACCCGAAGTAGAAGCGAAATAAAGAACTTGACGCTTTCAGCGGGGAGCTCCCTTCTTTTGCCCTATCTTCTTAAGAATGTACCCTGCCACTTGCACAATGAGCGTGTTAGGCAAGGTACGTGAGCCTTGAGGGTATCTTAGATGCGCAGTAGGGAGTGAGTGATGTACACATCGATCATCTCTACGCTTGATCAGTTCTGACATGTTTTCAAGAAGTTGACCAAACGCACGCAACATCATGCAGGATGTGACACGCCCGTCGATGTTATATTTGCCCCATCAGACGCTATGTCGGAACAGATGTAGAAATTCGCCTTTTCACTGGTGCAACTTCTAGAGGACGATGAGAGAGAAGGCAAGGTCCAAACCTCGGCATAGATTACGCAGATTGAGGAAGACAAGGAAAGAGTTACTTTGCAAATACTGCACAGGAAGTAACGGCACAAGACGTTGTAGGGAGGCACTCCCTTATATGGGCTATGTATATAGGTACGTGCGGCCCCAAAGGGTATGGTTTTTCAGCCGTTTTGGTCATAAATAGGATATCGATTTTAGCTGATTTGGGCCATTTTGATCATATTGCAGATTTTGCTCATAAATAGGGTAAGGCTTTTGGGAAGCAGGCCGCACACCCCTACCCCACTTTTTTGGGAGTACCCCCCGGGGGCAGGGTAAAGAAATGTTAAAAACCCGTTGTGCCCCGGGCGCTTTGAAATAGGACGCATGTTGGGCTAGAACAATGCTGCACTCTGCCGCGCGGATTCTGTTGCACAAACGTTCCGTCCGAACGTGACCAAACAAGTACAATCTTATGCAAAGTCACAAACATGTTACGTTACCCGACAAATTTGACTATTTTCAAACTTTATCCAACATCTCCAACTTTTTGCAAAATCAGTTGTGACACTGTCAAAACGTGTCTAACGAGTGTTAGCAACATGTGTTGTGTTGTTCAACTATACTGTAACATGTTGTGTTGAAAACTGATCTTTTGCTTTAAGACCTGATGATTGGTTTATTTTCTTTATTTTTGTTTGTTTTGATTGGCCAGTTTGGTTCCCGGTCTCTCCCAGCTTTCTGAGTTCCATCCACGCGCTGCCCACCTTGCAAATGTAGCTTGAGCTATAAATTGTAATATGGCGACATTTGCTTTACAGAATACTCAAGAATTATGAGCACCCTATATATAACTGACACGCAAAATAACTTAAGTCACAAGACCTTGCGCGTGACAATCTGATGGCAGCTCCCTAGACGTTATTTCACCCAAATCATGCACATCACTCAATATAATTGATAGCTCGTTGATCGAAACAATTAATTCTGATAACGTGCAGCAAAGAAACTTGAGACGGTTCATTGACAAGCTATTATGCACCTTTATCTCTCTTTGTTTTGATAGCACACGCCCAATAAAATGGCACGAATCGGAAGTCATTCAATTAACATTCTGTTACCCTCCTGGCCCACCTTCATCACCAATGAAAGTAGCAAAGGTGGAACGTTCATTCGGAGACAAATGCAGCGTAAAAGCTGATTGAAAAACCATTGCATGCCATCTAAAGGGGCTCTGTGACCATCGAACAAAGCTGTTGTTTACACCAGCTTGATAGCACACTCCCTTGGAGGACCCTTAAAGAAGGGGTGTGTCTTAAAAGCTGCTAAGATAGCTTGCTCGCGTTCGAAGGCTAAATTCACTCTAAAATGAACAGCCTCTTTCTGTGTGTATGTTAATAGTGTGACCGTTGTATCTGAACATATTACAAATCAATAAACGCTGTGAAACTACTCAACCTTTAAAGGATTCCTGGGTTCGTGTTCCACCTTTATAATCATGTACACACACACGAACAGTCGACTCAATTTTGCTCAGTCACGATTCCATGTTACCTTGAAGCAACGAGTATTGCAATTGTCGCTTCGCTTATCATGCTGTAACTATAACTAGCGCTATAATTCTGCCAATAACCGTAACTAAGGCGCAAAACTAGAAACCTTAAGCGTGGATTTGTAGTAACTCGATGGGAATGGCGATTTCTTTCAAACATCACGGAAGTTGTGCCGAACATCTCACATTTGCATCAGTTACAATCACGAACTTTATACAAAGGTTCTACGCAAAAGGTTTACTCAAAATGAGATTATTTACCTTTCTTTGGTAAGCTTGATCGCGAAACTCTTCCCAGAAAGCGAGCAGGATTCAAGTGCAAAAAACATATTACAATCGGCCGATCTATTTTCACTGTCAATCAAAATCTGCGTGCGCCAAACTTCACGAGCGGACACGTGCAACAGGCACAACACACAGTGCAACTTTGAATATGGAGTCACGCGATCCGGTCACGCGAGTCACAAAAAATTCCGAGGTTTCAGAGATGAGTCTCGACAGAGGAAGTAGAACACTTGATGTAACTTGTATACAGAGACAGATTCCGTTTCAATTGCTTTGTAAACATTTACCTTTCAATGTAATATCGATGAACTCGAACGCTTGAATGATATCAAAAAAAGAATGACTTCACACTCAAATTTTGACTGCTATCATGGCTATTAAAACGTCTTTCAGCCTTATGGAGAACCAATCACTTATAAAAGTCATTTATACAGTGTTGAAGATAGACTGAGTCTCATGAATTGCAATCTTTGCTTTGCAACATTCAACTTTTGTTTTCGGTAAAATGCTTTGAAAAATGCACACAAAGATGAGAACTACATCGGTACAAAGACTAAAAAAAATTAATTCCATGTCAACGGCCGGAACATCACGTTTCCAATTCTGTCTTGGCCTGCACAAAACACGCTTAGAAGAGCAGTGGGAAATATTTATTACCTCAACAATTCCCTATCAAACAAATAAAAAAATAGCCTTTCGCAGAGGCAAAACTCAGCTTCACCCCAGTTTCTACCAAAGCCAGTCGCGTTTCTACAGAATTATAGTTTAACTCAGAAACAGCCTGCTCTGTCTTTTTTGTTGTAGATGAATGCATGAGTTGCAAAAAAGGGCAAAAAGAGATGGGGTTGGGAGGAGCTGGCAGAAACATATTTGTAGCTATTCGTGGCCCAATCGAGTTGCGTTACATGTTACGAAAAAGAGTCAGGTAACAGGTCACGCCAATTCAGGTATGGATGCGTACGTGCAAGCAGATTGTTCATTTTATCTCCACAATTGCGCAGTATCCCACTAATTAAAGATAAAATTGAAAATCTGGCATCCCTCAGTAGCGTAAAAATAACTGAAACGTCCATTATTCATGTGAACCCATTGGCAGTATCCCCTTGCACACCATCTTTCCAAGACGTGTTGCAAAAATGACTTGTTTATGCAATTCTAACAATCACGAAATACCATACAGATAACTGAGGCAGTACCACTTGTATTTATTTCCATTTGTTCTATAACCTTTCAGCTGCAACATTTTCTGAGTCTCTGAACAAAGAATCTTAGGTTTATTAATGGCCATGTAAAATTAGGATTTGCAATTATCTGGATAATAGGAAAGACCTCATTTGAATACTGATAATTTATAAATTTATTCTGTTTGTCAACATCACTAAAGTATAATCATTTAACAACACCTTGATAAGGAAAAACTGCATTCAAATCTTATTTCAACACACAGTTACACTAATATATACAACTAAAAAACTGGTTTCATTCATGACGTCTTCATTTGGTTCCCATAACAGATTTAAATCTAAGATGACCTCATGTAACCATGCATGAAATATAAACCTTGATACCGCATGCTAAACTAATAATTTTCATTTTTATTTCTACTTATTTATTTGTTTACTTGTTTATTTCTATCTTATTTTTATTATTGTTTCTAACTGGTTATTTTATTCTAACTTGTTATTATTCGTTATCAAGTTTTATTTTTCGTGCATGGTTACATGAATTCATCCCAAATTCAAATCTTTTCTGGTGACCAACTGAAGAGGTCACAGACAAAACAAGTCTTGAAGTCACACGTACTGTGTAACTATGTATCGAAAGAAAATTCAAATGAAGCTTTTCCCAATCAAGATGCTGTTCAACAATCATACTTTCTTGCTTTGACAAGTAGAAATTTCTGAAGGGGGCATTTTTATGTGGTTTATATGTTCCCACAACACTACAAAGCTAAGTTAAAGTGGGTGGCTAAAATGTCCATAGAGGGTGAAGCCATATTTTTCCATGTTTTCTTCCATCGACTAGAAGAGTCAAGTACATTTAAGAGACTTCCCGTCCTTCACCATTTTCAGTAACCAGCTCAAAATGTTAATTCTCCTCATTGCTGCTGTCCATCATTTCTTTCAACATCAGAGTTCTGAGAATTTGTTCATACATCAAGACAATATCTTGATGATTGTCATAATTCTCCTCACTGGTTTGATTGATAAGAGACGGACATTGAAAGGAGATACCAGCAGTTGATCACTTGACCTTCTCAGTCACATTTTTCCAGCTGTATGAATGCCACATACTCAACAATCAGCTTTGAAGAAAGTACATGTTCCTTCGATCACTGATCCTCACTGCTTTCCATTTGTAACAGTTTGGAAGTGATTACATTTACTGCATTTAGCGTTGGTGAGTTAGGAAACAAGTCAATAAAGGCTTGGCCGTCTTCTAAGGATTGCGCTAGACTGGGATCCAATGGAATAGAACCTGAGAAGAGCGAAAAAAAATTATACTTCAAAGATCTGAAAGCAAGATATATAGCTAGAGGACACTACTCTGCTGAAACTGACTAACTTAAATGTCAAATTGATCAAATCATATCAATGAGGATTTTCTACAATTTGCAATGATCCTCAGTCTAGTTCACAAACAATCTGTTCTTCCATGTGATAGGCTTAAAGCTGCAAGAAGCTTAAGCTTACCAGTCAACAAGACCTTTGCTTTTCCATACAACAAACTTCGCTGTTTGTTTTTGTTTCTTTTACAAACTAAGATGGACATGTGCAATAAATGGTGAAACAACATTTTGTTTTCCATCAAAAATGATCTAGATCACCCCTCCCCCTCTATTCTCCTCCCTGTGTAGTTTCCTTTTGATTGCCACATTCAGCAAACCACATTATTTAAATAAGTATTTTTACCTAAAAATGGAACATTGCAGCTCTTTGCCAAGGCTTCACCACCTCCTTTTGAAAACACATTTGTACATTCCTAAAAGAAAGGAAGTGGAATATTATTACATACCATGAAGATGAAGGTATGCTGTGAAAGTAGATCATGGTACTTATTTTGATATCCTTTTAATATCATATAAAGGAATAGCCTCCTTGAGATGCATTATGGACTTGTCATGCACTTGTTCCTCCAAAGAACATCTGCGTAAGAGACTAATAAAGGACACACACCTAAGGCAAGACACTTACACTGCAATGAGGACAGACAAATCCACTCATGTTCTCCACCACACCCAGGATTGGGATCTTAGTTTTCTTGCAGAATGTTAGTTCTCTTCTGACATCAGACACTGCCACACCCTGAGGAACAACAAGAATTTTATTAAAAAAGTTATAAAATGCTAAGTATTACAAAGTTCACTCTGGTAAATTTATTGCAAAACTGTTTCTGTTATTAAGCAACTGAAGATGGAGGATCATCCCACACCCAGGAACAACTGCTGATATTTTTCTTTGAAAACAAAGGAAAAGGCTTTGGCTTATTAACTCAATACTAAAATACTCATCTGATACTAAAATAGCATTCTAGATTTTGACTAAAAGATGATTTGAGGCCATTCCACCTAAATTGATTGACTATTAAAATGCTAAATGCCTACAAGAAAGGTTGCCCTTTCTTTGATGCCATTAGGGTAATCAACAATGGATTAGAATACACAAATTAACTAAGAGTAAACTGTTTCTGGAATCCAACTAAGTATTAGAATTAGACCACAATAAAAGTTTAAATACTTTATGCATACCTGAGGAGTAGTGACAAGAATTGCTCCATCGGGATTGTAATGTCGTAGATTTTCTACCACTGTAATGTGCTCATCAGATGTCCCTGGATTTGACAATGAAAAAAGATCTTCAAACATTTAGCAATTATAATAAATTAGGATAACAATGCACACTGCAAAAAGAATGTGCATTATTGTACTATCAGCAAAGTTCACAATAAATAGTATATCTGCTCAGATTAAAAAGGAGGAGAAGGTTAACTCCAGTATCCTAGTATGGAGTATTGCTACCTCTCCCTTAATGGGGTGCTAGCCTGTTGCTGGATACCCCATAGAACTCAGTATTGCCCAACAACTTGTTGGTACTCATTCCTCCTCTAGTGTGATCAGATGAGAAGCACTGCAAGTCAAGTCTCTCACCTAAGAACATAGTATAAAGACAAATGAACAGGCCTTGAATCCAGATCTACTGATCTGAAGTATACAACATCAACCACTGGGCTACTGTACCTCACACATCAGTACATCACAAGCTTCTGAAAAGCACAAAAATATAGTCATACCTGGAGGTGTATCAATAATCAGATAATCCAGGTCACCCCAACACACGTCCGATAGAAACTGCTTGATCATTGCTAGAAAAAAAAATATCGGCAACTGTTACTTGAGAAGGAAGTCTGCAGGAACATTATAATGTTTGTAGCACTCTACAGAATTTGCACCATTAAATCCTTAATTAAAAGCACACTGCACACAGTTTGTTGCACTGGAACAAAGTTGTTTTTAAATTAGTAATTAAAAGCATTTTGCTGAAATATCATTTCAAAGGTGATTTTTCTTCCTTTTCATTCAAAAGCCCAGTGAAAGTCACAAAGTGTCTAAAAAGAAATTGCATAACCTTTGTACAAATTGTTACCCTGTAGATCCAGTCGTAGCCAGTTCATCGTGAATACACAAAACATTTTGTAATATATATCAACTTGACATAATACTACCCCCAATAAGAAAAATAAACAATGTTCACTTACTATCAACAAAGCCTAATTATGGCTTCCTTAGGAAACATTTTTCTGAGACTTTCTACATTTTAAAGATAATTTTGCACATCACAAAAATGACTCACTATGCGCTGGCATAGCTCCTTAAAGTGATTTCAGTAGAGTTTCACTAATGATGAGACACTCAGATCTAGCTTTGATTACAAGCTTGAACAGGTCAAGGTATTTGTAAAAAAATATATAAATAAAGAACATAAACTTTAAGGAATAAATACCATTCTTCTTAGGTCCTCTCCACACCACAGCGTCATCTCTGTTATTTAACAAGAAACCAATTGACATAACAGCCAGTCGTTGATCCTTGTCTGTGTAAACTGGAACCCAACTAAAAAGAAAGGTTCAAGTGATCTTAAGAAAATACCAACCCCCTTGGCAAAGAACATAAGAAAGCTTTGACATCAATAAAATGCCAGCTGATCTTGACTATGCAAGTTCACCTTCAAAAGTTGGGAAGTGGGGTGGTGGCCCCTGACAGACCATTATTTCATGCAGGAGAAGCCGCAATACTCCAAGTCAGTTTCTCGCTAACACACTACAGATGAGGAACTCTCTTGTAATGAGCCACTTAAGTTCATAGACACTCTTGTACTGTTACAAATCAAACACAAGTATGAGTGTTGTAGACGATGAAAATTAAAGTATCTGTATGATTTAATAAATGGCGTCACAAGAAGATCCTTTAATGTTATAACTTACCCAGCAGAACACTGGTGTATATCTTTTCCCTCTACATTCATCATCCTTGGAATACTTGGTCCACATAAGTCAACATCCAATATGCCAACCCGTAAGATAAAGAGATAACGCAAAGATTAGCCATTTACTGTGACCAAGGTAGTACTGCTGTAACAATACATTCTTCAAGACACTTTTCTGTCACCAGTGGCAGATCCAGAGATTTCCACAGTGGTGACTTTAGGCGAGAGGGGAGGGGGGAGAAAGACAGACTGTGTTGGGGGAAGGGAGGCAAAGTGAGCATTTTGAATCCAATATGGAATTTTTCCCTTTACAGTATTTCCCTACTGTAAATATTATGGTCACAAGTCTCCCTCCCATTCTTAAAACTGGAAAACAAGAACAATCCAAAACATAGAAAATTGTCCGATGAAGCTCTCCCGCAACCCCTTCCCCTGCGTATAAATCAATGACTTATATAAATGTGCTGGATAAACGTAGAAATGTAAACCATTCATAAGTCAACAGAACGACAACATTTCAGCTTACCTTCTTTCCTTTGTTGTAAAGAGTCCATGCAATCTGTGTCGTAACAGTGCTTTTACCAACTCCTCCTTTACCGGACAAAACTAGAATCACGTGCTTGATAGATTTTAACACTTCTTCAAGAGTTTGCTCCGACTGACCTGAAATTTACAAACAATAACCACATTGTTACTCAGTGAGAATTACAGTCAACGCCGTTGCTGTACTTGCCTACTCGGACTCTAGAGAGAGTGGACTGTCGCAACAATGTCGCTAAGCATGCAAATAAATTAAATCTTTGCCTTTAGCCTGCAGACAAGAAGCTGTAAGAAGGAAGTAGTAACACAGTGACGGGGCACATTTTCCAGCCCTTTTCCGTAGAGGAAGCTGGAATTTTGTTCGAAAAAAAAACATGAAAAAGACTTATACTTCGGCCTTAGTTGATCTTTATCTCGTTTTATCATTTATTTTTGTGCAAACAGCAATTTTTAACGCGTTCGTTCGCACGACAGCACTTACCGTCCGCCATCTTGAATTTGAGAAGGAAACTGCTGGCCATCCTCTCGTACAGTCGGCTCAAGAGGCTTCCCCGCTGCTCGCGCAACCTGAAAGGTGGCCTGAAATATCAGTCATCTCCCGCCCTCAGCCTAATCGCTCGGGGATTAAGCTGAGGGCGGGAGATAACTGACATTTCAGGCTACTGAAAGGTATATACAAAACCACAAATGAAATCAGGGACCGCGGAAGGGAAGGGGGAGGGGGAGAACCAAGGGCAGAAGCAGGTACCTTCGCGCCGCCAGTGTAATCAACCTGGCATATACAGTCAACTCTCGTTATATCGGACACGCTCGGAGACGTCGTCTAGTGTCCGTAATAGCGAGAGTCCGTAATAGCGGGGTCTGAGATATAAAGTGCCTTAACCTAAAGAGCCGGGAACGAAAAAGCGTAAGCTGAAGTGAAGAGGCAAGGACTATTGTGCATACGAGAAAAGAACTGATGTAAATATAAACATTCAAGAAGTCTTCTGAAGTATATTTTGACAAATGATGAACAGAGACTGTAATTTAACATAGTTATCTTATATGAGAAGTACGTGGTGTCCGCTTTACCGAGAGTCAAAACAATAAAATTGTCATTTTGGTACCACGAAAGTGTCAGTAATTCCGTAATAGCGAGGGAGTCATTTCCAGGGGATCTGGGTTTAGTCCGAAATAGCGAGCGTCCGTAATAGCGGGGTGTCCGCAAGGCGAGAGTTGGCTGTAGATACTAGTTATACAACGCTTTGGAGTGGTATAGCATGGACTATCCCACGAGTCATTTGTATTTTCGTGGTATATACAACAAGCCTTAAGGCGAGTGTGTATACCAAGAGAATACAAGTGTCTTGTGGGCAATTCCGCGGTATACCACTCGAAAGCGACAGACATTGCTCGACTTGCCGAAATAGTCGGATTACCGAAGAAGTTCGAAAAAGTACGATTTTCTTAGAGGTTACCGAAGGCCACCGAAGATGTTGTATTTGCCGAATTAGTCGGATTTCCGAAGATGGTCTTCTTTGGCAGTATATCGATTTTCCGAACCAGTCGGATTTCTGAAGATATTCGTCTGCACATACTTCGACAGAGCTCGACTTGCGGAATATTGGATTTCCGAAGATTTTCGACACTGTTCGTTTTATTTGCCGAATTAGTCGAGTCTCGGAAGATTGTCTTCTTTGGGAGTACTCGATTTTCCGAATTACTCGGATTTTCGCATAGGTTACCGAAGATGTTCTATTTGTCGAATTAGTCGGATTTTGCAAAGATTGCCTTCTTCGACAATGTTCGATATTCGATATATGTCGTATTTCCGAAGATATTCTGCGCATGTTTTGACAGTGCTCGATTTGTCGAATTAGTCGAATTTCCGAAGATGTTCAACAGTGTTCGATTTTCCCGGAGGTCATCAAAGATTACCGAAGGTGATGCTCTTTACGCCTAACTAGGCGGATTTCCAAAGGTCAACTTCTCCGACAGTGCTCGATTTACCGAAGGTTACCCAAGATGTCCGAAGTTTTCCGAAGGTCACAAAAGATCGAACGAGTAAATAATTAATGATACCGTGAGTGAGTTTCTGTCTTCATTTCCAGTTCTGCAATGCGTTTAGGCACAGTTCGAAGGATGCAAACACCCATGACAAGGCTTCGTTTGAGTCTGGAATAAACGTGGCCTAAGCCCAACCAAAAGTTAGAAATTGTCATAGAGAGCTATTTTTCACGCATGCCAAGACTCTACAGCTCTAAATTGCTTGACATAGCCACACATAGGCCTATACAGCTCCACATAACAATACATTTTATACAATTGAGCTGATATAGCCCTACCGAGAGCCCTACATCTTCCTGATAGTGACACAAAATCCTTAGTAAACTCAAATAACCATATATAACCAAACTTTAAGCTTGATTACATTCCAGATAATTTCAAAGTACAATATCATTCAAAACCTGCTTACAAAGTCCTACAGAACCATACATAGTTAGATATTCCCCATTGTTTTACATGGTCCACCATAGAATTACATATAGGTTATTGACTAAGCGTAAGGTCAAGAGCGCTGGATATTATCCAAGTTCTTTGTTCATTGAGGCCAGGAAATCGCACAAGCTTCGTCGCATCACAAAGACGCAGCAAGCAACTTTTTTCAGTCTTGTGTAATTTATAAGAAGTCAATAAACTGTTTAGAAACAACAAAAGAAAATAATTAGTAACTTAACTACAACCCCACAAATATTAGCGAAACTTCAGCATTATCCATAAATTTTCTTTTCATGAAGAAGTTCTTCTCATCCTCGATTAACCCAATAACTGATTATTACTTCTTCATGCAGAAAATAGAAAGACAACATGCAAACGCTGCCTAAGCACACTTGTCCACTTTGATGTAAGAAAGACTCCAAACCAGTCTTTATCCATGGCATGCATTGGGTGAAGCATTAATTCAACATACAAACTACTCCTGACCTTATCAGTGCTTCTAGAGGTAAAAAATGTAATATCAGTTCAATAGCCAATGGCATTGTTGTTGTATAGGAACATGAATTGCTTAAAGCTCAAAAAGCTAAACAGGAAATAGATGTTCATCTGCTCCATTCGAGGGTGATCATACAATCGGATATTGTGTCCACATTTCTTCCTTCCTCCAAGTTACTGATAAGTACAACTAGCCCTCGAAAAACCCGGATCAAGTGTTTAATAATTCTTTTAGAATTTTGATTGCAGAAAACAAAAAAACAAAAAAACAAAAAACAGAAACGACAGCCTGCAAACCCAGCTTGAAATACAGACACAGCCCTCGGGGGGTCCATATGAGGACATATGAAGCCAGAAGCGCTGAGGCAGTACAGGAACGGTCAGAAATCAACCACCCTATTCCGACACTCCATCCAGACTCATGCTTCCGGTGGATTGTCGCATGGTACTCATGATACCTGCGTGCTGTGTCCAACAGGATAGGTTTCCAACTTGCGAACACGGAATGACTAGTCGACCTCTCGGCTGCTACCACCCCTCTGGACGTGAAAGTAAAACAAGCACTAAGAGGAGCGCACGAAACTCTCCACCCAGCTTAGGAATGCGTGATTGCCGTCCGCGATCATTCCGATTTCAAAATGGACGTTTTATTAGCTCGTTTTAGCACTGATCTCGGATTTTTCTAAGAAACAAGTCGTTACCTGTGTCCTTATTTACTTATTCTATCGTCACCAGAATTGTCCACAAGCGGGTTGCTCTCAGGAAATACTTTTTCGCATTCCATCTTACTGGATTTTTCTAAGAAACAAGTCGATACTGACCTCTGTCCTTATTAACTTATCCTATCGTTACCAGAATTTTCCACAGTCTGGTTGCTCTCAGAAAAGACTTTTCCGCTTTCCATCCCACTGTCCGAGGCATTTCTCCGGCCAGGAATCACTCCAGTTTTTCCACAGTATGGATCCTTATAAGCCACAACTGAACCAGGCTGATGATCAGTAGACTGCCGGGGTTGCGACACCGATATGCATGTCATGTACGCACTGCACAGTAATCAACGCTTCAAGGACTAATCTAGAGAAAAATAGGTCTTTAGATTAGTAATTCACAAAGGCAAACCACGTTTAAGCATTTTATAATTACATGCTGTCTTCGGTCTCTTCGTGTCTTATCACAAAGAGTTTTTATGAAAATTGAAGCTTATTTACGAAAAGTGTAAGGGTAAATATATCAGTATATATGTGCGAGAGTCACCTTCTTAGATAAAGTAACTGCTTTCCATACAGATCATTGTCCCACGGTACTGGTATTGAAGCTTTTCTAGGAAAATTAAATATCGAGTTTTTGCTGGTACTCTGAATTGTTGTAGAGCCCGAAAGTCACTGAGAGTTACTTTCTTAAGAGACTGCTTAGTCTTTGAAATATCGTATGACCAAAAAATGTTCAGAAATGTTTTTGGAATAAAGTTCAATCTATTTGCTGATTATATAGAATGAGAAATTCTTACTTACCTTTAACAAGGCTCTTTCCATTGCCCTGCCTCTCTTATCTGTCTTCGCATACTTCAACATAGTGACTGTATCTAAATGCTTCACCGGCGAAGAAGGAATTAAGGCGGATTGCATCGTTAAGCATCAATTATCCTGTTTGTGGGTTGCTAGCTACTAAAGATTACTACAGTACAGTTCTGAAATGACCCAAGTGGTGAGCACCACAGAGTCCAGCGATGCTTGAATCAAACCGTTAGAAGGAATGTTGCCACCTTGTGAAGCGAACTTTCAGTCTCAAAGCTTCAAGAAACTCAGGTTCACGTGAAATGAAATGCTCAATGTTTAAACAAAACTCGCTGTATCCTTTTAAAGCTTCGCTCGCATTGTTAAAAGTCAGCAAACCTGACGCGAAGTGGATAGAGCTCAAACTGAACTAAACGTCGGTTGAGAAATTTGAAAATGAAATTTGGCTAAGGTGCGCATGGACAAAGGAAACTGCGTCGTTTAGTTTGAATTTCATTATCAAATGTGTGAATTTCTCGCTCATAGCAAGGAATTAATAATAAGTTTTGTAACGTATCAAATAAGCGCGTTTAAGTTTTCATTGCACCATTTACATAACACTCGAGGTATTACTTCAGAGACCACTGATTGCCTCTTAATTCCCTTGGTGTTAGTTTCTAAATACACTGGAGCATTTTTCATCTCGCTTTTGTCCGCATCACATTATCTTGACTTTCCCGCGCTCTTAAAAGAGCAGGAAATCTGGAGATGGGGCCGCGGCATTGCCACAAGTGTTAGACTCACGTGGTACAACAAACGAAGCTAGCCGAGCAAGATCCCACGAAGTACCGAAATCAAATCGTTCGACTTTCGGCCAGAGCGATTTGATCCAAGACAAGTATCCATGATGGTACATGTAGGAGATTTTTACATGACGTACCTATTCACGATGAAAAATGTGCGGGCTTTGACGAGAAAATAAAGAGAATGACTCTGTCGACTAGACTGCATGGCTAGGGGTATTTGTTTCAGCAGTTCTTTAGTCCGTTCAAAGGTACGAGAAGCTCTTCTTCTTTCAAGTTAAAAATCAAATTTACGATAAATGAGGGCAGAGACATAAAAAGCAAACTGCATGCCATTTTGAAGCCCAAGTGGCTCAGTTTCACAGCTCTCGACGCTTATCCGATTTCTGTTGCATGAAGCAGCAAGGAGTTAGGCTACTCAGCCTCCCCTGGATGGGATGCTAGTCCATCACAGGGGTACTACCAATATTCTGTAAGGTTGTTCCATATTTCAGCGGTTCCCTTTAATACACTTAGGTGGAGAGGTACTGTGGTAGTAATGCGTCCTCGGCTGCTCAAGAGCACGTCACAACGAACGGAGTAAATATCATAAAGGAATCGCAATTATGGTATGATATTCAGAATACAGGTTGCAATTCATTGATGAAACAAAGAACTGAGCTACTTTGTATTCGACGGGGGAACGCCATGGATCAAGAAACAAGGAGCCAGAGACTTTCTTAACCACGATTAAGCGGTGGAAACCATTAACAATTTGAGAACCCTGACTTCCGAAGGGCTCTCTAAAAACGAATTACTGCATCTAACACCACTTAAGACTCAAGGTACATAAAAATAATTTTTAATACTTGACAAAAAAGTCTATCTACAATGTCGAATGTCATAATCCACACAAAATAGGTTCAATCATAATTAATAGGTGATTTAACACTCCTTAAACGCTCGCCTCCTACCCTCGGGAATCGACGGACGCTGTCGACCTGACCATTCGTTCGGGTGTCGAAAACCGAAGATCATGGTCCTTTGTTGATTACTCCGTTATTTAAAAGTCGTTATCCTTTGGTTTCCGAGAGTACTACCAAGGCCGGAAACCTCTCAATTTATAATTATCAAATCCACAAAAACTATTTTTTACCTAAAATACAATACTCTATAATATTTCGGAAATATCAAAATGTAAATCTTGCGTATGAATACACGAGTTGCGTTCACTGGGCGCTCACAGATCACGCCTTGATCACTTAAGTTTCCTTGTAATTTAAATTAACTCTGAATATTTATTTATTGTCCAAGACAAATTTTCCACGCGGCACAAACCACAATCTCAGTCATAAGGCTAGAACCGGAGCCTTCGCTTTCTCAAACTAGCGGTCGAGAAACAAGAACCCATGTCAAAGTATCAAGGTCACAAAGTTAATGTGAACTCATATTAACGCTAAAATTCTTAGATTGAGGAGAATTGAAACTTAACTAACTGGAGACAATATAATATCTACGCTAGACTGCATTTAGTTTTTTTTTTTTCTACAATCCCTACACCTTTAGAACCCCGAAAAGCAAAAGAGCGTGAAATCCCTGAAATTCGCTATTCGGGGTGTAGAGTCAGCACATCGGTGATGCGCTGTTAACTTTCTCGCTAGCAATATAGCTGCTACAAGCTTGAAAGTTTTACAGTTCGACACAGCCCCAGGCTGAAAGTGTCACTTCCGGAGCAACTTGAAACATGGGTCGTCGTCTGCCATCGATTTAACTCCTGGCCAAAAGACGCCAGAGCGCGGGAAATGAATGATATTTGAGGATACTACGGAATCAACAATCTTTAAGTCAGCACTAGTTGGTTCATTAAAATCCAATAGATTCCCATTGTTGGCTTCAAGATATCAACACTCCATCATTTTGTATCCACAAATCGGACCGTAAGACTTCAACTATGTCCACAATCTTACGGGAAAAGCTCCTGATTCATAGTCGACGACTTGTAGAGAGTGCTTTCATGCAAGTCCAAAACATGCCAGTAACAGAGCCGAGCGTTAACGCGCTCGAAGTTTGAGTTGAGCAATATAACTACACATCTTTAACGTCGGCCCCAGTTTCATGCGAGTGAACTGCATCAGCGAGTCACGTGATAAGAGCATCAGTGCTTGGCCGTCAATCTCCTGTCAAGAACATATCAAATGTTAAAAGCCGCGTCCAGTGTGTCTGAGCTATCACACAAATACAAGAGTCGTTAAAAATAGTGTAATAACGATGTGTATGAAGGAGCAAAGGACTACAAAATGAAAGAAATGATAGCGCCAAGCCTTTTATACGAGTCATTTTATGTTTTTATTTCTTAGACTTCCTATCTAGGACGAGGTGAAGTAATTTCTTTCCTTTCCTTGCCACGTAGCAAACCTTTGGCATGGGGGAAAGCCTTCAAAACGTAAGCAAACTGCCATATGATACGTCAATCAAGTATCTTTTTAAACATGCTCTACTATACGAAAATTGTGCACCGCAAGAAACGAAATAGGCCACTTTGCCTCTGTGTCAAAACGAGTCTTCGAGCGAAGCCATTCATATGAAAATGCGTTTCGACTGCAGGTTCGTTTTCATGCAAACCAAACTCATTTTCATATGAAAAGTTTTGCACGAAGACTCGTTTTGAAGCAGGGGCACAAGGTAACTCGGAAATCGCCTATTGAATGACGGAACGATTGATGAATGGGCATATTTACCTGATCCAAGAATATATTAGCATAATTAATGCAGTCGGTCGAGCGCACGTATCTCACCACTTGCTCCACTGACCACGTGACAGGGTTGGCGGGAAGGTCAGGTGACCGGCCATTCACGCAGCCCGGAAGTGACGTGTTAGTACCGACATCGACACAGAACGGCTTTGGGCGTATGGGTCGATGCCCCATGGGGGAGTAGGGTGCCTTTGATGTCAGGGAGGGGTAAGGCGAGTACCTTGATGCAGAATGAGAGTGGTGACCTAGGATAAGAGCAAACGTTTTAGTTCATGAAAAGCCTTCTTAGAGCATTGCACTACACAAAAAAATTAACCTAACATACTGAAAGGATCAAGAAAGGAAAGGCTAAGAGGCGCTTATCTCCATTTCCCGCAGCACGAGGAGACTGCTAAGAGTATCTCCCGCCTCTAGATAGTAAGTAAGATCCTTAATTTAAACACGATAAGAATAAAAGCATGGGATGCTAGTCTATCGCAGGGCTACCCCCAAGTATTTTATTCGCTGTCATCTATTTATACTCGCGGTTGAAGAGAAGCACTACGAGAATACAGCGTCTTACCCAAGAACACAATAACACTACCCTGGCCAGGTCTCAACCCCTGACCACTCCACACGGAGTAGAGCGCACATCACAAGTTGGTTCACCGACGGCTCTTAGGTATTTTGACAACTTCCCAAATTCCTTGTGTAACCAGCTGTAAACAAATTTCAAAAACCTGCAAGTTTCGACCTCTCAATGAAGGTAAAGGTCAGCAGTTCTCAGATAGACATAGACATAGATATAGTTTATTTTACTTGGTTGCATTCTTAGCTATGGTAACAGTGCATCCAATAGACTTAATAAGTAGAATCTTCAGGACGCACCAGCCAGTTTACAGGTGCACCAAGATACATCGTTGTTTTCCGGTGAAAGGTAAATAGCTCGCTGTTGCATATTATTTCTTCGTCTTACCTCTTGCATCCGACCCAGAGCTCATCCGCATCATTTTAGAACCCTTGGGTGACGTCATACGTTTATCACCAGCCATTCCTGGTCCGTGGTGAGCATGTCCACGCTGTATGGATCGTGGCGAAACTGGGGGCGAGCGCCCCATTGGTGACGTAGAACTGGATGGCATCGAGGCAGCGTGTTTGGGCCCAGCCTCTCGCATTATAGGCATGCCAGGAATCATTGGGATCTGTGATGGCCCGGCCAAAGGGGACTTGAGCTTCGGTGACGTCACCTCGTTAGAATCTGAGACCAAAAACAAAGATCCATTTTCAAGAAACTGCCCTCACTAGCAATCAGTATTATAGTCAATACATTTATGAGTTGGGGCGAGACAACAGCTGTAGTAGCGAGAAACTGTCCTTACGCTTTCCTTACACACACAAATCTGACAGCATAACTTTCTGTGATTGCTGCCACTATCACCTACAAAGTTTACAAAGCGATTTCCTTTTCAGTATTTTTTAACTAAACAATGCCTGTCGGGCTGCCATCAGTCACACGTTCATACTCTGTACCACAGACATGCTCGCTTGGAATGAACTTGACGAGGAGATAACCTAGTTACTAGTAGTCGCAACTGGCACTTGAGACAACCTCAGTAACAAAGTACCTTTCTTGACTCGTCCCTTTCTCTTCTTCACCACTGGTTTAACTCGCCTTCTCTCTTCGGTTTCGTCCCAGTCTGGGTCACTATTAGAGAAGCTCTCTGTTTTGAATCGAAATCCTACGCCCTTCGGTGGTCGGCCTCGCTTTGGCCTTTCGTCCAAAGACGTCTTCTGAAGATCGTCGAGTTCAGCTTCTTCCTCCATCGGAGCGACCTCGGAAGTGCTCGGTGCCGCTTCGTCCTCCTTCCGACGGTATTTCGATTTGATGTACGTCAGCCGTGTGCGTTTTCGCCGCCTCTTTTTTAACCACCACAGATTTCTCTTCGGAGGTGATTCGGATTTCTCTTCGTTGCCCTCCTGTCCTTCTCCTTCTTCTTCTTCCTCTTCCGTCATCTTTCGTTCTTCCTCTTTGATCTTCAACTCCTCGTTCATCTTCGCGTCTTTGTCGGTCGCATTCGTCAGGGCCTGTAGATGTTCGATGGAGCTCTTGGGTTGGATCGGAGTCGGTGAGATGTGCGATTTGGTAATCGATGCAGAATCAACGAAAGTGACGGCAGGCGGATTGGATCCAAGACTTCTCTGCACAGTCCCTGAGACGGTAGGAACTGTGAAGCGCAATTTGAAGCTCTAAAAAATAGTAAAGCAAGAGTTATTACAAATTTCACTCAATTACACTTGTACACTCTACTTGTCTCTTAGCCCGAGTGACAGGCTTTCCTAAGGGGAGGGGTGAAAAGCCCGATACTTAGCCTGCTTGACATTCCCGAGTTGGCTTTGCCTCTGTCTCAAAACGAGTCTTCGTGCGAAACTTTCCATTATGAAAATGTGTTTCGCGTAAATCAAACTCGTCTTCACATGAAAGATTTTGCACAAGGACTTGCTTTAAAACAGAGGCATACGGTACCTCGGAAATGACCTATTGCAGTTACTGTCTTCCGCCATTTTTTTTTTTCTGAGTAATCTTTTCTCTGTTTCTCTTCAGGACGATCCATGATGGGCGACTAGTCGTTATCTATTCGACCTATGAAGGAAAGTTCCCCCTCTCAACAAATTACCACTTCAACCTTTTGATTCCTAACACTGACCTGTACTTTACTTCACATTTTTTATGGATTACAATGGAAGACCTTGTTGATAAACTCTCGAAATGGTTTTTGTTTCTCGAAGAAATAGCTCTGACGTGAATCCAAATCAGGCTCCCAATACCTTGATTTTAAAGCACCTTACCTGTTGATGGGAAGACATCTGCCCTGGATTAACTCCCTGCGGACGCATGGGTGGGGGATGCCGTGCATATCCACTTCCCAGGGGAGCTCTTACACTGGAAAACCTCAGAGGGGTACTTCGAGGAGGCATGCCAGGGTTCATCGATCGAGGGATTCCTTGGTAGTTAGGCATAATGGGCCTTTGTGAAATGGGTGCGGATCCAGGCTGGGTAACTCCCCTATCTCCTGCGCCAGGCTGAAGAGGTCCGCTTGGAGCCCCGGGGGAACTACTCAGGGGAGGCGGAGTGTTGGCTTGAGGGTGGTGGTTAACTACCCCACCTCTAGCTGCTATGGGGTTGTAGGATGGCGGGTGGGAATGCATTCCTGGGCGTGGCTGTGGCATGGAGCTGCTGTTCGTCTGAGCTTGAACGTACATCCCCTGGGGCCTTACTCCTTGAGGTCCCACGCGAGCGTTGGGGACCAGTGGAGGAGGGGGAGGGGGTGTTCCACTGCTCGGTTTGATTTGAACCGCAGAGGAAGTACCCGGAGGATTCGGGTGGACCCCAGGATGTCGGATCACTCCTCCAGCGTTTGCACCTAATACTTGTCGAGGAAACACCGGTGGACTGGTAGCTGGTCTGTATCCAGCCCCCATGGGCATCTGTCCAGCGGGAGTCGTGCCAAACGAGTTCCTGGAAACGGGAGGCACGTGCACAGAAGCGGAAGAAAAAGGTGGCGGCACTGAAGTGCTGCTGGCCGTTTGCACCGCGGACACAGCATGAATTACAAGTTGATTTGGGGGTTCGACAGCCATATTGGTGGTAGTAGTCACGTGACTGCTGCTGGCCTCAGTCGCTATCTTAGTCAGTGGTGGGGGAATGCAGTTTGATATGGTGACATTGGGTGGGGCCCGACCAAATGTGATGGTTGTACCGGAGCTTGTGGCGCTTGTGGCGAATCTTTGGCCTGATACGTTAGTGACGATGCGACTTGAGCCGTCAGATAACGACACGGTGATAGGGCCACCGGATGGATTGTGTGCTTGCACTCCCTGCAAATGGAAAAACAAAACAAACATTTTTTATTGTTTATAGTAAAGCTAATTACCTCTTGGCGCTCGTAGATACCGCAGTGACCATCTGGTCAATGGTTTCCTGTGTTTCGTTTCTGGTCAAGACGGTAAGAGAGAACTGTTAGGGCAGTGAAACACCACCAAAGCAACGATTCACAACTTCAGGTTGGACAATGTTTCATGTGTTTCAAAGGTTTAGCAAATCAAAGAAAAGGACAAATGTTTCTCAAATTAAGCCACAAGACGTTGATAGGAATGGAAGATTGCCGGAACAACTTGATAACGTGCGCAAAATCAGGTATACTGTTATCGAAAGCCGAAAGTCCTTCGAAAGTCAACAAGTATCTTTCATTTTCGGTTGGGAATAAAATAAGAAGTAAAGAGACAATATTTACCTCCTTCATGACAGGTTTTCCTCCTGGTAAAGCGTTAATCGGCACAGGTGCCCTATGGGGGTGAGCCATGGGAAGTTTCCCCTGGGGTGCGAGCATTGGTACGCTTTTTACTGAGTTGGGTGGATGAGGCACTGTTACATTTCCAGGAACCTGGTAGCCAACGTTTCCAACGGAGGCTGGTGGTGCGGCAATCCCTGGGGAAACCCCCTGGGGTATTACAATGGGAGCCCCGGGGGTTTGAGTAACGACGGTACCATTCTGAACGGGAGCAATGGTTGATGTTGTTGTTGACGGCGAGATCTTCTGCCCCTGCACCACACTGAAAGACGTCCCTACGATGGGTATGCCGTTTTCTACCAGGGGCCTGGTAACAGCGTTGCTTGGATCGCCCGGAAGTAGGTATTCCGACTTCCGTTTCCGGCCGCGCTTCTTTTTCTCAACTCCTAGATGCTTGACTTCAAAGTATTCACGAGAACGCTTGGCTTTGAGCCCCTTCGGACCTTGCAGATTCCCTTGATCTAAAACACAACAGCAGTTGTTAAGCTAAACAGTTAGAAACACGTCTATTCATTGTCAGTGGACTCTTAACAAAACAACTCCTATTACTTAAAGTACACGGCAGCATCTCGCGTGACTCAGTGTTCAAAAACTGTTTGTCATAATCATCAGCGTTTTGTGGGTGTCTTCCATCACAATCTGATCCAACATTCGAATTAGATGCCGGGATATCTAGCTAAATTCAAAGTTGTAAAATGTGATATCATCATCACTGTTTCATGAATATTTTATGATAACTCTTTTACACAGATCACATGGTGGCAGGTGGCAAACGTCTAAGTTTTTCTGTTTGAAAATTTCCTTTTTTCATCAAAAAATGCAACAGTCATCCAGATATTATTAAACAGCGAGAGCTGCTACTTATGAAACACACGCATATCTCCTTCACCTCCTACTTGAACAACTTTTAGTCAACAGTACGAAAAAGAAGTGGTGCCGGTTAGTTTTAGAAACAAAACTTAAAAGTGAAAGAAATGTTGCGTTGTTTAGCTTTTGTTTGATTCAGCAGGTGAAATATTTTGTTTCGGATTCAAGACAGCGCCCTGGATTTTACCCAGCAAGAGGTAAATGTTAATCAAACAAGGCGCCACATTAAAATAGTGGTCAGACAATAAAATTACATGTAATGGTTGCAATACTATTGCGGTTATTCAAACGATATTGCTGGTGTAAAATTCCATTCAAGCAACTAATCAATTATTTTGCAATGGTTCTGCTAACAGGTAATGCGACTTCAATTTGGGAAGTAATGAGATTCAAAAAGTTTCTCCAGCTATCAACCGTCCTTGTTCAGTTTGGTAGCCAGTCCAAGACATTTTCATCAAACAATGATTTCCCGGTTGGTAGGAACGCTGTTCTCTAACATAGAGCAAAAAGATTCAGTAAACGTTTTTACGCGACCAAGCGATTTTAACTACGCTGCAAATGGTTAGCATATTTAGCGATCTACTTTTTCTAACCCTTCGGTGCCGCACATACCTATTTAGCCCATGGAACGGAATACCCCCCTCTGGGGGGATTACAGACTACACTATTTTAAGTTGTACAGTCTAACCGTGCGTGCGTATTGCTAACTCACTAAGTATAAAGTACTGATATACCCACCATCAGCCTGGCACTGATCAGGACAGGGTGTTGGCACGGGCTTCAAACTCAAGAAGAATTCGCAACAGATGAGTCGCCGGCAAAACCTCTTAAGGTAACGCTCCAACTTCGGCCGCGAATCTACTCGAGAGATCGCCTGTTGATAGAATGCATGCGTGAAAACAGAACGAGGTGAACTCTCAAAAACGTCTTCAAAGTGCGTGAATCAGTTATACATACAGAAGAACCTGGGTTCCTCATACAGGCTCTTTTTCAAGTTTACAAGATCGCAAACAACTAAAGGAGCAAACAAGATGGAGATGAAATTTTCGAAATAAACGCATTGCGACATTATGACGTGGGTTAAAGCATCTGTTGTATTCCAAAGCACAGCGCGAGTTCACAGTAACCAGCGAAATACGAATGGGTGCATACAGGGCTTCCTCTTGTGCCCTTGTTTGTACTGGATAAGTTCAATAGGCCAATTCCGAGTTGCCTTATGCCTCTATGTCAACGCCAACCTTCGTGCGAAACTATTCTTAAGAAAGTGTGTTCCCCCAACGGGTTGATTTTCATGCGAATCAAACTCATTTTCATGACACGTTTTGCACGGGGACTCGTTTTAAAACAAAGGCACAACCGAACTCGGAAATGATCTATTAAAAAACATGTACCATTGAATGTGAAATCTTACCTTTTTCAGAATCTTGCCCTTGTGTTTGACAACCACTCGTACTCCGCACCCCTCCTGCATGAGGTCGATCACCTTTTCAGGGTCAAACGCGGCCTTGGCTACCATCTCCAGTCCCGTGCGTATCACACTGCTGACCTTCCCAGGAGGGGTGGCCTCGGGCAGCTGTGACACCTTGTCTGGGTCCAACAAGGGTCCATAACAGCAGCTCTTGTTGAAGAAGATCTGATTCTTGTTGTGGTAAAAACGTTCCGAACCTGGCCGAAACATAATCATGATATTGCTCTTCTAAGATCAAGGCTTGAGAACTGGTCACCTTTAGTATCTCACAGACCCTCTGTTTTGTTTTGAGTTCGTCGAGATCGTAAGGTTACTTAACTACAATCCCAGTGCGTGGGATGCACGCGCTAAAACGCAAGGGGGTGGGGCTGGGAAAGATCAAAATAGCCCGCTTCACGGCCGCTCGCGCGCTCGAAGAAAAATAACTCGTAGCCAAAAAAAATACATGTCTCGGGACAGACTACAAGTTATAATGCTGCTTGAAGAACAATAACCTTGGATACACGCTGTCCGTATTAAAACTGGCTGATGTGTTCTCTTAGATAAGTTTAACAGAACGCAAAGTATTTGTTTTGGTTTCGCACTTTTCGCGGCTCTGTTATTAGCTATAAAATGTGCGCGATGTACTCTAACCAATCAGAACAACGATATACTTGTATCGGCCGATTGCATCGAATCTTGCCAACGTGTTTTTCCTGCGCTTTGCATCGATTGTGGCTTTGCTACGAATCCTGATTGGCTGACTGAGTTTTTGAGCCGCGTAGTGATTGGCTGCAGTGGACCAGATGTTCTTCAGTTACTTTTACTGTAACCGAAGTCATTGAAAAGCTCTCTTACTCATATTGACGGATTTAAAGTACATTCAAGATGAAAAAAAAGATAATAAAATAACAGACCTGTATCATCATCACTAATGTCACTTTCCTCCCCCGGTGACTTGTCATCCTTTTCAATTTTGCTGGAATTATGAAAGTACGAAAAGATAAGTCGCCAAACGACGCACACCATAGGTAGTGTAACTCCGGATTTCTATAGCATTAATACAAGACTGTAGCTTCGCACTGTGGACGGTTTGCCCCGACGTTTGGTGTCCGGTTGCCCTGTCATTTCAATATCACATATTTACCCACCAAGGTAACCAGCTCGAAAGCCAATGGCTTCTCTGGTTACGCACATATTTTTCTAGTCTTTCCATAGCCATATGTAACATCCATTTCTCTTTTTAGATTTATTTTAGAATACTGACGTAAATTAACTCTGAAAATAGTGCGCGACAATAAAAAAGTAAAATAAAGGAAGTAATGTAAGGCCCATGATGAAACGTTCGAAACGTTCGTGTGCCTGGATTTGAAGTTCAATGCATCAACTTTGAGACCACTGCAGCTTACAGAGGCAAGAATTACACTAACAGGTGTAACAGGTAACTACACTGTCAGTTTAAACTAATTCTTGTCAAAGTTTCTAAGTCCCTGTTTAGTTTAGCAAAGACAAAATAGAATCCGAAATAAAATGTCATAACACCCCTGGGGAAATTCTTAAATCTGTGTGGCTGAAAACTAGGAAATCTGAAATAAATTAAAAAGAAAACTAAGCCTACCTTGCTGTAGGAAGCTTTCTTGGCAGTATTCCTAAAGGAAAAACACCGACTTATAGTCATAAAAACATTCACGGCATAACTAATAATGAACTTACATTCTTACATTTTACTTGTCACGCAATCTCCTATCAACCATAACAGGCGTGACAAACAATCAGCAGGAAAAAATGTTACATCAGGCTGGGCACAACTAGACTGCTGGGAAAGGAAGGGGCGAGACAACACAGGAGAGGGGGCAGACCTCCAGACCTCCAGACCTCCTCCTGGCATGACCGCCCGGGGGCAGGGGAGGAGAGATGATGACGGGAGAAGAGGGAATCTTCTCGACTAAATTTCAAGCATAACAATGCTAGTGAGGTTATGCCTAATCATACTGAAATAATTTAACACTGAAATAATACAGCTTGGGCTACCTGATATGATATAATCCTATCTTCTTATGACCTGCTTCATTAAATATGACTACAGAATGGTTAAGAGAAGTGAGAAATTGATCACCCTTACCTACTGCTGTCTGTCCTGTCTGGGCTTGGTTCTGTCTTCCCATGACCTCCAGAAATGATGGTAAGTCTAAACTGTCTTCATCATCAGCTGAGCTGTAAACAACAAAACAGTTCACGGTTACTTTTAATGACAATTACAACAAAAGAGTTGCATTTGGACAAGTCTTAAAATATAAACCTTGTGGGGATCATTTAACAGATCATTAATTTTTCTTTTAAAAAAATGAAAGACTTTGATGACGAGCAGATAGCATGTTCGAGAAAAGTCTTTTCATACCCGATGGTTAGGCTTGAAAAATTCTATTAAACACACGATTGGCTATAGTAACAGACAATTTATCTTGACCTAGGCAACAATTTGTCATATTTAGCACTAAAAGGCTTACCTGGTCGCATCAGAAGGAACTGAAATGAGAAAAGCGTACAGAACATTAACAACAAAGTATTTGCCTCCTGGGAGAGGTCCCATATAAAAAAGACAGGGGTGCTTGTCGCAAATTTTGAAAAGAACCCCTAAGAGGTACAGAAATACTGTTTTGTGGGCGTGGCTTGAAAGTTTTTCTCCTCTAAGGGGTACCAATTCTAACATAACACATTATCTCCTGTCATATATTTTTTCTGCTCAATACCCTAAAAGGTACTGCAAAAGCTAGCCTGCTGTGGACTTTTTGAGGCTTAACACCCTACAAGGAATACTGAAAGCGCATTTTTGAGTCCAAAAAGGAATGAGGAACACCCCTGTTATTTATATATGGGGTCCCCCCCCCCCTCCCTCGCGATTTGTCTACTTGAGATAAGGAGGAATTTACGTTATTGGTTTGGACTAAGCAACTAAATGGCTCATTAAAACCGAGTATACACTAGCAGAAATATTATCCTCCACCTAATCTCCTTACAACTAACCCTTCAGGCCTATATTTCCTACTTTTTGCATAAACTTAACATTTCTATGAGGTTTAGTCAACGTGGCCCTCAAAACTCCACTACTCGGTCATCAGCCATTTCTCAACAGTTAACTTGAGGACTTATAAATGTGTTTCTATTTTTGAGTCCCGACTGATTAAAATTATGTCGTATGCAGGATGACCATTCAGATGAAAGCTATTGACTACCAAGATTATATAATTAACTTTACACCTATACATAATAATTACACCTATTCAAGAAAGAAAACCATTCCTCTTTTTTAACAACTTGGGTATACCCAGTGATAGGGAGGCACGGTGGCCTCACGGTTAGTGGGCTTGTCTCCGGATTGAGCAGTCTGGGTTTGAGCCCTGGCCGGGATATTGCGTTGTGCAAGACACTTTACTCTCACAGTGCCTCTCTCCACCCAGGTGTATAAATGGGTACTAGCAAACTTAATGCTGGAGGTAATCCTGCGATGGTCTGGCATCCCATCCAGGGGGGAGTAGAAATACTCCTAGTTGCTTCATGCTAAAGAGAACGGGATTTGCTTCAGCCTGATGGGCCACTTGGCCCATGTGCAGACTTAATACCCAGTGATAAGGCACAGAAAACACCACATACAGACACTTACTTGGACCAAATGGCGAGTGGAGTGTGTGCCCTGTTCTTTTACACCAACCAATGGGATAGATGTCCGGTGATTCAAAATCCACAAACTGAAACTTTGACTGGCCGTCAAAGAACAGCTGCAGCATGCGGCCCATGATGTTAGTTATGGTGGCTACACGGATGATCTGAGGCTGTTCCAAGTCTGCCACTTCTAGTTTCATGCCGGGCTTGAATTTATGGGCCTTTGTTTTCTGGGTGAGAACACATCAAAGTATTATTTCAAAAACGTTGAAAATCAAGGTACAATTACTCAGCTGATCATATATAGGAAAACTTAGTCTGGAAAGCTGATTACTGTAGGTGGGATAACGGATAAATGGAGTGTGTTATTAAGTCAACAGAAAAGGCAGTTTCATGAACCACCCCTGTCTCCCACCACTTTTGCATTGACTTTGCCAGGTTGCAGATTCTGTACCCATTATGCACCTAAATAGACATGGGAAGCTTTGTGAAAATGACTTGCACAAGATCACAACACATTGACCCTTTGCTAGGTTCAAACTCTTCTAGAACTCACCCCCCGCCCCTTCCCAGTCCCACTGTACCCTCTACCCCACAGCCACTTGTAAGTGCACTGTACCTCTAGTGCTAAAGGGATACATGCCAGGACCTCAAAATCCCATCTTTGTATCATAGAATTATACACCCCTCAACAGGCTACATGATTCAAGGAAAATAAAGGGAAATTTAAATTGTGACATTTTAAAACCAGTTTAAAAATGATGATTGCATTTAGTTCAAAATGGTAAAGAATATCAAATTGACATGCGCAACTCTGCTAATAAGGTCAGATGAAAACTGTAAAACAATGCTGCAGCACTTGCATTTGTGATATTGATGACTACAATGATATTAATGATGATGATTGAAACAATTTATGTGTCTAACTTTGCACATACCCTAAACAAATGAGCAGGAGCAAATGGTGCTCTACACAGAGCTAAGTACTTGTCCCATGCAAAAGTCTTTTTAGTGTAGTCTGAAATTCAAAATGCCATTAATACATGGTCAATCAAGTGGTCACTGTACGGTCGAGTAGCAGTATTTCACCAGCTAAACAATAGTGTAAGATAACAATGGGAAAAATATGATCCACAAAGGTGAAGTCTAAATAATATTGTTCAGCATTCCTTAACAGTCGCATTGTGTGGGTGCCTGGAATGATGGAGGGCCTCCACTGTGACCCACTAGTCCCTAGAAGGTTTTACAGGCAATCCCAACAATCCACCTACAAGCAGGGCTGTGGCTAGTGACTGGCAAGTGTGAATCCTTAGGGCTGACGGGCTCATAGCTGCCAGAGCTTATCCCGGTTTCTGTAGCATGAAGCGGCTTGGAGTATTTCTACTCCCCCAGGATGGGATGCTAGTCCATCACAGGTCACTCCCCCACAATTTGTTAGGTTTCCCCAACAATTTGCTGGTACCCATTTATACTCCTGGGTGGCGAGAGGTACTATGAGAGTGAAGTGTCTTGCCCAAGAACACAACACAGTGTCCCTGCCCAGGGTTCGAACCCGGACCACTTGATCTGGGGACGAGAGCACTAACCATGAGGTCACTGCGCTATAATAGGCAAGCCAGGGCACTAATGCCTCACTCACTTTTTTCCTTTTTTGTTGTTTATATTCTCCCTAAAAACCTAGGAGGAGAATTTTACCATGGACATTGCCTCAGTAATAATTTTTTCAGGGACATTGCCTCAGTCATAATTTTTTCAGGGACATTGCCTCAGTCACAATTTTTTCACGGACATTGCCTCAGTCATTTTAATTTTTTTTTCTGGCTATGGCCCTTGCAAGCCCCTAAGTACAGTCATCTGGGCACCCATCACAAAGAACATGCAACAACGATGAATGAGAGTTCTCAACCTGTGCTAACATTAAGATAATGATGACTGAGAAGTAGCCTGTGAACGTGGCCAGATTTTCAGCTTTTGTTTCATGCTGCCAAAAAATAGCGGTATTTTTGGCTGGCGTAAAACAAAAGCCGGAAATCCATCTGTGTTTGCAGGCTAACTGACCAATAAATACAAGCTTCTTTCATTTGTTAACTTAGTTACATTTCACAATACTGCAAACAATACAATGTCCACTCATTTAAAAATAATAAAAAAAAAAAAATCTTACATAGAATCACAGTTAATTATGACACAAATTGTCAGGCATCACTTACTTTGAGGAACAGACAAATCCACTTGATGCCTGGAACACCATCCCGCTGGGAAGATTCCTGGGGAGTCGCTATGGCAGCAAAATGTGACTGAGGGCACATTCTCTTGGTAGTCTGTAGTGATGGCAAAGTAGTATGGACCCAGGCTCTTAGTGACTGTGGCCGGGCAAATGATCGATGGCTTCATCGGGTGAACAGCTTCCAACTTCATGCCAATTTCAAATCCATGAACTCTAGGCTGGAAATGCTCTTGAGTCTGAATGCAAAGGAAATTAATAAGTGAATTAAAAAACAAATCTACTACCAGTATCACATGAATTAGCAAACCTGAAACCTCAAGAGGTGCAAAAAGACATTCCATACCGATGACTCTTTAGACAATAGTATGGTGTCTGAGGCATATACAGATTTTTAACACTTTCAAATGGATCACAGTACACACAGGTTAAGTATAAATCCAAAAGCAAACTTTTTAAGGTTACCATCATAGATACTGGCACTGTAAGTTATCTCTCTTTTAAGTGTATTAACTACTATAGGAACAGTAATCAAAATACTTTCACTATAAAGCTAGTCCTGAAGAAGTAGGTACTTGCACAAGAGGAAAAGCATTCTACATATTAATTTAAATTTGTGAATTCAAACCATGGAGGTGGGAATCTTGTTGCAGTACTATATTGTTGCTAAATTTCCAGTGAAAAGAAAATTAGGTGAACACGATTTTGAATAACTAACAAATGAAGATTTCAATTGATATTCTTCAGTAACATTATTTTCCTTAAACAAATCCAAAAACAAGTACATGCATATTGTAGACTTTCTGTCTTCACCTTTCTAAACAGATCATGAGGTGCGGCAAGTGCGCCGGTCAGGGTCTGGGTTAAAAATGTTCTCCAGTCCTCAAGAGTGCTATTTATACCTGCAGATATATCACGTCATAAATGAAGTTACACAAACATTAAAATCTGCTGACTGGAAAGCAATATGGAAGAAAAACCCAATATAACAAATTAATGTAAATACATTAAAGGTATTGAACAATATAATTATAATTAACACAAAAATCAAGGGTTTTTTTTTCTCAGGCACGAGGGACAAAACTCAGACCAGACCAACCTGGATCACTGATTGAATGAATGGTAACTAGTCAAAAACGAGACATAAACAATATAACTTTGCCATTCTTATTCAAATCAGCAATCTGAGTTGATCCAGTCCACGTTTTGTACAGTAACTGTCTGTTTTTTTCTTTTTCAGTGGATGCCCTCAGTTTAAAGTGTATGAAGTGTTTGAAGCATAAGTTTGGAAATTTTAAATCTTTAATTTCTTACTCGTTGACATAAAAGTCAGTGCAAGTCAAAACAAGAAATTACATCATGGAAGATAATTCTGTTCAGGCCTAGTCCTATTAAGGGATTGTTTAATTTCCACATACCTTTAGGTGGCTGCAGAGGGTAGCCATTCTGTGCACACCATCCTATAGGATGGAGCTCCTCTGCTTGGAAGTTACACCAGCAGTCATTGCCACTGTCCTTTCCAAAGCCATCATAACGTATACGCACCCTCTGCCCAACCTGTTGTATTACCGTGGCAACACAGAATGAAGGAGGATTGTTCCTGTCGACAGCTTCTAGTTTCATTCCTGGTTTTAAGCCTGGCACTTCCACAGTTGTCTGTTGGGTAAATGAGTGGACAACGTTTAATAAAGAAAGCATGGCATATGGATAAAGAGCACAACACATTGACAGATTGCAGCCTGCAACCTATGAAGAACTAGACAAAAAGTGGCTGGAACCAAATACTGCAAATAAATTGACTGTAAAAACAACAATTGGAAAACATGACATAGCACTACCAGCTGGAGCATTATTGACAGTTAACAGAGTAACTTTAAAAAACTCAAATCACAAGACATATTTTATTGATGGAAACCCAGAAATAATGGTCAAGATTTTTTAACAATTATAACTGCAGTGAAGCTCCAAAGGTAAAGGTTTAGTCTGCATCTGGCCAGAAGCCTATAGAGCCAGAGCTTATCCTGGTTTCCGTAGCATGAAGCAACAGGGAGTATTTCTACTCTTCCCTGGATGGGATGCTAGTCCCTCACAGAGTTACCCTTTAAATTTGCTGGTACCCATTTATACACCTGGGTGGAGAGAGGCAATGTGAGAGTAGTGTCTTGCTCAACAACACAATGCAATGACCCTGGCCAGGTCTTGAACCAGGACTGCTCAATCCCCAGTCCAGTGCGCTAACCACTAGGCCATCACGCCTCCACTTGAGGCTTTTAAAGGGGTTTATAACGAGTTGCAACCCACGCTTAATTTTCACGCACTTCTATTGGTTACTTTACGTCAAGTGGTGCAAAATTACTGGGCAGTTATCAAGCAATAACCTCTGCCTGTGTCGATAATTGCCCTGCGACTGTTTCTGTCGAAAAGAAACAGAGCTAAAAGGAATAAATCCAGCTCCAGAATTTCACCTTTTCATCTTTATTATTTTTCATGGAAGAAAAATAAACTCTTTTCGTGGAATCCGCTGATAATGACATAAAAAAAAACGGGTCCCCATTGCTGTTCTGATAAGTACAAAAGAGTCAACAAAATATGCAGAAAATTAATGGGAGGGTTAGAAAATAAATAAACCCCTTTCTGGCTTGCTGGTATGGTGGCTGATACTGTCCTTGGCTGAGAGGTTGTCCTCAAAATTTAACATTTGAAGAAACTAGTCATAAAGGGGATAAGTGACGATTTTGGTTAATTTTCTTTTTTTTTGCTCCAAATTAGCCGAATTTTTGCATGTGGTCTTCAGTGTAATAGAAAAACGTGGTTCTGTATTTTTCTCGCTAGTTTTTGCTTTGTTTTCGAGTTAAAACGTAGGCAAACAACTTGGCTTTTCCTAGCCATGTCTTTAGGAGTTTATTTGTTGAACAGCAAACAGGCAGACTGTTTATAGTGTATGAAGTCAAAACCAAATCCCACAGCACATAGAGCGGAAATCTGGGAACGGATTGTTTACATCGGCTATTGTGACGTGAACACAACACGTGAATCGATCGAGCGTCAAACGAAATGTCATCAAACAAAAAAGAGATGTGCCGCATTAGAGCTCTGTCAACTAATATCTTAAGCATTGTTTTAAAGTACCTTGTATGCCTGCCTGGTGGTTGAAAGGCATCATAAAGCCTCGATAAACCCGTAAGTCATCAGCACGTTTTAAAGAATCAAAATGTGTTCTGAAACTTCGAAGGCAGCTGATATAACGTAATCGTGTTATAGACATTCGAAGTCAGGTCGAGCCAGGTAGCAAAGTCCAAGAGCAGTTCTTGCCCGAGAAAAATACCCTCTGGTGAGTTGTGGCCCATTTGCCAAGCGTTGCTAGCGTCAAAGTTTGGAAAGCGAGAACTGGTTTTAGACTTATAAAATTTGTCTTGTATTGACCACCATGTTTTCCCCCACACGAGGTGTAAAGACCCTTCCCGGCATTGCGATTACGTTCTGCAGATGTTTCTCGAACTGGTAACTAGATTTAAACATAATAATGGCCAGCAAGTGATGATCGATTGTAACAGATCTGTGATCCAGTTTGCGTTGATTTTATTTCAAATCAGCATGATTAATTGTAGTGTTTTGAGCTTCTGGGATCAGGGGACATGCAGATGTATGGAGACCCGTACGTTGCACAGAAGGGTTTATCTGTTAATCTGTCAGCCCTATTTATAGAGCGTTTTCACGTGCAGTCTTCAAATTCTTAAATCCAAAACTAAACAGCCACTAAAGTTGTTATCCTCATCAGGCATAAGAGGTACCAGCGCATTTTGAACTTGGAAGTTATGGCGGTGCGTGACATAAAGCTACGATCACGTTTGTCGAAAACTATGTTTTATCTCGTGATTTTTTAGCCATTTAAGACGTTGCTGTATTTGGAAAAGTGCTTATTGAAATGTTTGTTTTATTTTATTTTTATTTACACCTTTTTTGACCTGAAATCAACATTTTTGAGCTTACACGTTACGTGAAATTACCATTTTCAGGAGCCCATCATGGGCTCCTACCATTTTGCTGTTTTCTAAGTGAAACCAACATCCTTGCCGTCATGCGTTAACGCCAAATCAACATTTTAACCTATTTAGACTTGAAATCGACATCATTGAGCTTATGCACAGCGTGAAATTACCATTTTGCTGTTTTCTAAGTGAAATTAACATCCTCGCCGTCAAGCGTTAACGTGAAATCAACATTTTAACCTATTTAGACCTAGAATCAACATCATTGAGCTTGTGTGCTGCGTGAAATTGACATTTTGCTGGTTTCTAAGTGAAACCAACATCCTTGCCGTCACGCGTTAACGTGAAATCAACATTTTGACCTATTTAGACCTGAAATCAACATCATTGAGCTTATGTGCTGCGTGAAATTACCATTTTGCTGTTTTCTAAGTGAAATTAACATCCTTGCCATCAAGCGTTAACGTGAAATCAACATTCTAACCTATTTAGACCTGAAATCAACATCACTGAGCTTATGCGCTGCATGAAATTACCATTTTGCTGGTTTCTAAGTGAAACCAACATCCTTGCCATCATGCGTTAACCTGAAGTCAACATTTTAACCTATTCAGACCTGAAATCAACATCACTGAGCTTATGCGTTGCGTGAAATTGACATTTTGCTGGTTTCTAAGTGAAATCAACCTCCTTGCTGTCACGCGTTAACGTGAAATCAACATTTAAACCTTTTTTGACCTAAAATTAACATTTTTGAGCTTATACGTTACGTGAAATTGACATTTTGCTGCTTTCTAAGTGAAATCAAAGTCCTTGCGGTCGCGGCGGGCCGAGCCTTTGTTATGATAAACTGAGACGAGACTTCCACTTATAACAAAGGCTTGGCTTGGCTATTATAATAAAGGATCGGCTCTGTTTATCATAACAAAGGCCCGGCTTCATTTATTTGCAGCCTCAGCGGGAAAAGGGCATTAGGTATTTTAATTAAAAGTGAACTTTGTCAAAAATGCTCCAAATTTCGCATGCAGTTTTGTTTAGGTATGTTTAGCAATGTCCCGTAGTTTTTCTGCTAAACTTTGCTTCGCTTTCGGGATATTGCATACGCAAAAAACCACCCGGTTTTCCTAGCGGCGTCTTTATAAAGCGAAGCAAAAACCAGCAGCAAAAATACAGGGACACGTTTTTCTATTACATTGAGGACCACATGCAAAAATTCAGCTAATTTGGAGCAAAAAAAGAAAAGCAACCAAAATCGTCACTTATCCCCTTTTATGACTAGCTTCTTCATTTGCCCTCAAAGCTTCGCTTCTCGGCCAAATATTCATTTTTCAGACAATATCTCAGCCGCAGACATTATCAGCCAACATACCAGGCGCCAGAAGGGGTTTATTTACCAATTATGTATGTACAAGGCTATGATATCAGACTGAAAAGATCGGGCAGACTTTCCCAATTTCATCATCATATCATTGGCAAAATGGCTACAAACAAATAATTACATTACAACTTGCACTCCCTTTAACAATAAATTATTATTCACTCAATATTGTCACCTTGGGGTTGAGCAGTTGATGTACAAATGAGATACTAAGTCATAATTTACGCACTGCTTTCACAAAAAAATGCAGCAAAATCACTGTCAGTGATATTACCCTTTACTGCATAAAAACTCAAATTTGCACTCACATGTTTGAAACAGCAATCAGGAGCAGCTTTGCTTAATGCAGCTTCCATGTAATCGCTCCATGTAAATTTATGAGGGGTTTCACCTTCAGCAACTGAAAAAAGGAAATGGTATAAAATTATTTAATAGCCAAAATTAGATCTCGATCACTGTGTGTTGATTAGCTCATTGAGGTTAAAAACTGTCCTGCATGGGTTGGAAATGGATCTTTTTTGGAGCTGTATATTAACAGAGTAAAGGCCCAGACACCTGTGCAACATTGCGTGTTTTACTACTCGCAATGGTTAAATTGAATCACGTAATTGCTGCATGCAGTATTACATGTCATATATTGCAGAGGTAGAATCCTGTAGTGCATCTGGCCTTTTACTGTGATCCTGAATATGGCAAGTTGAAGGGTATGACTGGCCACAAAAAGAAAGTTATTTGTTTCAAGACCATGTGATTTACAAGCAGGTGTGGTGAGATGTCAACTGAAAATGATATATCAAGCTTTCTAAGTGTTTCTGTGACTAACCTCCTGCAGTACTCCCTTCATCAGAGTCCTGTCCATTGTCCTCGCCTTCTTTCTTCTGAAAATTAGATGAATTCACAGATATCAATGTTAGTTTTGAAACGCTGATCATTTATCAATTTCCTTTGCAACTTCCTACTGATTTATTATCAGTTATTATGCAAGCCAAGTACGTGATTTCAAAATCAAAGCTTTCATAAAATCGTGATTTTCCTAGTATGTAATAGTTCTAGAAATTTTGCTGCTAGGAAATTGTCTTTATTGTGGGTGCCACGTTTCTCACAACGTCCTAGTTTTTCACGTAGCATAGGCAATATAAGACGACGTGCAACTTCTTTTAGTCAGACATTGGTAGTGAAGTTACACTGCTACCGTGCTACGATCAAAGGATCCAAGTTGCCGCTATTTCAAGTGTATTTCGATCGCTGTCTCTCTCCTACCTTTTGGTGCGAGTCGGCAACCAAAGTACGTAAGTTCTTATTGTTGTAGTTATTTACTAAGTCGCGAATTGTTTGTCTTTTCTTTATCACGAATAGGTTTCATTTAGTTTATCTAGGTTTTGTTGAAATCGCTTTCACAGCTCTACTATTGCTAAGGCTTATTGTCAAGTTGCTTTATTAGTCCAATAGTCATATGATTACCACATTGTGATTCTTTCATGCTATATTTAGCTATTTTGCAAGATAGCCGTTGATATCTTCATTTGTTACGACAAGAATTGTTATCGTCTCAGTTTTATTACTTTCAAGTATCAATTGCCACGTCTATTTGTTTCACGCTGTGATCTTGTTAGTTTTGTTATGATTTTTCTATCCTGTTAGATTTTTATTTTATGCCTTATCTAAGTAGGATGTATTCTTAACTAGCGCTTCTCAGTTCGAACCTACTACATCTACTTGTACAACTACTACTCCTATTCGTATCTGCTACCACTAGCGATTTACTGATTTTCGCTATTTCTTCAGTCGCTATGTATTGTGAACTAGATCTATAGACTTGATCTGTCATTAAATCAGTTTGAATCTATCAAGTGGAGTTCGAATATCTTGCACCGCGCTACCCTGTAGTTGTTTAAGACTTGAGTAAAGGCAACCTCTAGAATCTTTACAATTACAATCAATATATGTGGCTCCGGAAAAAAACCTTCCACAGAATTTTCAATGACCTTCATTGAGACAGGTCTGGGTATTTCCTTGAGTGACTTCTAAGGTTTACAGTCTGCTGCAATTCTCAAAGATTTCAAGACACTTGATGGTTCATTATTGCCTGTGCTACACTCCAGTTTCATCCTATTGTTATTAAATGACTGGAAGTACTGTACCTCCCGACCTCCCTTTCACTGGGATGCTTACTACTCCATCACAGTGCAGGTTAACTCCTAACCGTCTTCCGAATTCAATCTAAGTTACAAATGTACAGCTTTTAAAAGTCTAGCTGCTGTAATGCCATGAAGATGAAATTTGATTATTACCTAAAAACTTCTTAAACCATCTGGCTTAACCTGTTTGGTTTGCCTATGATCACTGACTTCTACCCAGCTGTGTATCTCAGTATAATGTCGTAATAGTATCCCCTGCACCAAGTACCGAATTTCACATGGAAGCCACTGTACTACCCAAGTCAGACCAAAAAACACTCTAACTAATACCACTGGTTTCAACATGTATTTTCTCAAAATATATAGTACTAAATAATTAACACCAGAAATGAAGGAAAAACATTAATTGCTAGCAAGACATAACTTGAGAGTACTCCATCATGGATTGTGAACAACAAGTTAGTGGCATAAACAACTTCATTATGTGTCGCAGGTGTTGCCTAAGGGCCAATTAAATACTGGCAGTTATGATACATTATGGTGGCTCAAAGCATGATAAGATGCAACTTTTGGCAAAGTTTAGAAACATTCTGTATATAGGGTTCAGAGCTACCTTAAATTTTCAAATCTTTAACGCGGCTCTGAACCCTACGTACAGATTTTTTTAAAATGTTGCCAAACAATGCATCTTATCATGCTTATAAAAATTTCATAATATAAAAAAAATTCACTGTGGGCACCGTTTTTGAGTTATAAGCCCCTAAAGCTGTAATTAATGGTGTTTTTAGAAGGTCATACCATTACTATGGTAACCTTTTGAGTCACAGAAATGATAACAACGTGTTCACCAATGATTGGGCAGTTTTTGGATACCATGATTGTAGCATAAAACGATAACGTGTGGTTATAATGATCCATCAAAAACTAACTGCTGCACGGAAACTGTTTTGAGCCACCTTAATTAAGTGATCTCCACCACTCTAAGAGGCATTTAGAGTCACATACCTTTAAGTTAGCTCTCCTAGAGCTTCGAGAACAACCTTTAGAGCAGAATCTCTTGAGAGGGGAGCAAAACCGCCGCCTCTTGACTGGACCACCACAGAACTCACAGCATCCCAAAACATGAGGATCTACAATTTTCCCAAATTTGACAGGCTTCTCATCTTCATCCTGCAGGTAATTATCTTCGGCTTTATCTTCAACAGAAACTGAAGGAGTTGAATCTGTGACAGCTGCAGCTGTGGGGGTAATGATGTCTGTTGCTGTTCCAGTTTCTGTTGCCAGGGGTTCAACATTTGTTGCATTGGTATTAAGGGGTGCATCTTCAGTTGCTGCTTCACTGGTTTCAGGATGAAATCCCTGAAAAAGAATGATTAATTGAAAGTTAACATACCTGAAATAAATTGTAACATTGTGCATTTTGAAAAAAAAGACCTGTTCATTTTAACAGGGCTGTCACAAAGTTTGTTGCAAAGTTTTAAGTGGGTAGTATTAATCATTGTGGTTGATATTTCCATCTCTTTCTAAAGAATCAGATATATACCCTTGCAGGGTAGCAGGCCAAAATTATCAAAAAGTGACGCTATTCACAACAATTACACTAGACAATACACATATACAACAAAAATGAAAAGGAGGCTGAAGTCTCCACCCTGTCAAAATCGCCTACATGTACATATACCACTGAGCAGAACTTATCCAGACCTTTTTCCCTCAGCATACCCATCCCTCTTGAAAGGGAATGGTAACTCCCAGAATTTTTCCTAGTTGCCCTATAGCTTTAAGCCATAGGCTAACAGATTGACAGTAAAAAAACTGTAGTTACTGACTATATAGGTGAAGAGATGCATTGGGAGTCTGACAAGACTTTCCCAATACCACAACACTGCAATCAGACCAAGGCTTAAATGTAATCCCAGACTACTTCATCTGAAGTCTATTAAGTCATGAATGTCACCCATATTACATGTACTTAGGCCACTCATTTTGAACATTTCTCATACCACACATAAATAAAGGAAAACGTAATGTACAGTACAAAATAACATTTGTAAGTAATGTATAATATACAATATCATAAAACAAAAAGTATAAACTTCTAACACTTAAGTATATAACACTTAAGTGATATTAAGTTTAATCCATAAAACATTACATTTCACAAGATCAGGCTCATGACTCATAAATTACACTCATCTGAAAGACTGCCAGAATTGAAATTGACATATAAATAATTATTTTTATTTAATAAACCTATTTTGAGTCTTACATTTGCATCTTCTAGAACTGATTCCATGTTGTCATCAGCTTTATTGCCAGAATCCATACTATCCTCATGCGTGACATCAGAAATTGATTGACAGTTCTCCTGCACAGTTGTATTCTCTACTGATGCTAACACCTCTGCAGCTTCATCACCAATGCCAGGGTTGAACATCTCAGATTTTTGCTGATCATCTGTGTCCATCAGTGTTGCATCATTTACACCAGAAGGATCCTGCTCTGGTGTAGGGTCTGCATCCATCTCCCTAAAACCCAAATGAAATATTTGTTTAAAATGAAATACAAATCTCCAAAGAAAATGAAAATTGATTTGAGAAATCAGGAGTTTGAGATAACCATGATAAAATTAAACTAAAGTGAAAAAAATCTGAAGCAAAATTATGACTTATGGTCTGAGTTATTAGGGACGTTTGGAAATCAAGCGTTTAAGAATTCAGGATTCTACTGAACATGCAGGGGACTTAATTGTGCAGCAGCCAGTTTCTATACACTGCTGGCACAAAGCAGCTACTTACTAGGAGGGCGTGTTTGAAACATGAAATAGCGAAATGACAAAATGGCACTACAGGTAAGAGTGTGGGATATGGGTGTACAGTGTCTGTAAGGGTAAACCCTTACAAAAACTGAGAGCTAACAGCTGTTGAGTCAGTGCCATTTAGGCTAACCCAAGTGCTGTATAGGCTAACTGGGATGCTATTTAGGCTAACTGGAGCGCTATTTAGGCTAACCAGAGTGCTATATAGGCTTAACCAGAGTACTATATAGGCTTAACCAGAGTGCTATAAAGGCTTAACCAGAGTGCTACATAGGCCAACTGGAGCACTATTTAGGCTAACCAGAGTGCTATATAGGCTAACTAGAGTGCTATACAGGCTAACTGGAGTGCTATTTAGGCTAACTGCAGTGCCATTTTGTCATTTCACCATTTTTGCCTTTTAAACTCGCTCCTGCTAGGAGTACACAGCTAGTCCCCTGGGTGCATACAAATGCTCCTTCCCAGGTTCCTCTGTACCATTTGCAAATAACATATTAAATTTTTCTTGTATACTGCTTAGATCATGGTCAAGAAACTTATGGTAAATCAAGTAACAATGTGATTATTCAAGATTTCTTCTGTGTTTTCCAGATCCGTACAGGTTGTTCTACAAGAAGGGATGTTTAACTAAAAGTAGCTCTTTGAACAATCTTCACAAACAAAATAATTAATGTGGAGCTGTAGCAGATAGAATTGTGCATGCATGTACTGTTTTCCATAACCATATGTCTCAGCCGTTAAAATGCACATTGCTAAGCCTACTGAAAATAAGTGTTCACAGGTGAGTAAATGTGAATACTGTACATTTCTTGATTTGTAATGATGCAAGTTAAAATTTGACACAAGACTAAATTTATATAATATGGTTCAAAAAAAATTCATTCCATAAAATTCACTCTTTTAACAAAACACGGATTATAAAATTATGATAAATACTTACGGTTCTGTAATATTTCTGCCACTAAGCAAAACATAGTTGTGATCTCAGAAGGAAAAATTATGAACATTCAAAACTTTGTCAGGCATGAAAAGCACAATACAATAGTAGCCTATCAGGAACAGTTTGCTCAAACTGGTCACTAAACACGTGGTCCTTTTCATAAGTGATAACAATGATTGTGCAATGCATAATTTGTTTTGTTATTTTTAGAGTCAGAATACAGTTTCTAGCCATGCATATAGAAATAAGTCTCATGTTTCTCTTTAATACTATTTAGTGCTTTTTCTTCACAATGGGATCACAATGTCCCTTGAACAATTTTACTCAAAAAAATGATCAATCACTCAGACAAGGGTTAACCAACCATGATATTTCAGCCACAAAACATCCATAGTTTATCTAATTTATATCATGGTCCACTGAGTGTGCAAATTTTCTGAAGAAAAGATCTTTTGTATTGGATCACCAATTAAGGGTTGATATTGATAAAGCTGCAACAAGTCACGTTTACAGGGTTGTCATACACTATGCAGCACTTTCAGTTTCATTATAAAGCACTGCACGTCTAAAGAATAACTGACTGTGATATCATTTTTTTTTTAAAAAGGCTGCTAATAAAGGCAAGATTTCATTTTAGCAACTTTTCTTCTTTTGAATTATTTTGGCTAGGAAATGATTCATTAACTGGTCAGTAATATTGTTAAAAAGGTCAAGTATGACAGAAAACTGACAGAGATAACTAGATAACAATGCAAGGCCTCTTACACACAGATGAAATTCTACAAATATTTAACAGAGTGTAGTTTAGCCAAATATTTAACATATAAAAATAGCAAGGGTACTTCAAGGGTAGGTCACAAAATTCCAAGCTTCCATGTGTGGTTCTGACTTGGGAGAGACTTGTTTCTTTCTGAAGGACTGATCACAACCACTTTAATTATCATAAACCAATATTTTTCTTTTTTTAGCTGGATATCAATACAACACCATCCCCTCTCCTTCTTACAACTATAAAATAAATTAGGAGAAAGGTGCCAAAACTGTATCAACAAGAAAACATAATGAAAAGAGTGTCAGAATTCTTCACCACAATCATCCAATATTAGCAAAATGGCTTAGTCGTGTGAAAAGACAGGTTAAAATTGATCGGAGAATAGATTGCAAGCATATGAAACCTAAATTAACTGTAAAAAACTGTCTGTATTTTTTTTTACCTTTTGAGAGCTGCCTGAAGTTTAAAACTAAACAAGGGAAGAATTAATCAATCAGTAGATTGTTATGAGACTGATTTCTGCTTGAACATATTACATGTATGTGTTTTAATTGTTGGTACTAATTTCAGTCAACTTAGTGGACAAAACTTATTTTCAAACCTCAGAGCATTCAAATCTCACACCATTTGCCGAAAACATTGCTTTCATGGTGTATTCCAAGATAGTTTATTGTTATGTGATACAAGATCACTCTTCAGAAATCTTCCACTTTACAAATTACTGTAACAAAAACAATACTGACATAAAAAATCTCAAATACAAAGTACTTTAAGTGTCAGGAGCATTTTGCTGCTTGAACAATTTTTGTGTACATCATTTTTCTCTTCAGTATAATTATAAAGTTTTTCGGAATGTAAAATACGACTGTTTTTGTTTGCTTATAAGTTTTTAAATTTATTTTATTTTAAATACAACATAAATGTCAGTCAATTAATCATCTGTCATCACCTGCAAACACCAGTCCATCACTACAAACAGGATACAATTAGATCAAAGATGTTATCTGAAATATTACAAACTTTCTTTTGCAATTCCATTATTGTCTACATTTTAAGACAAAATATTTCCTTTTAGTGCAATAATAATAATAATTATGTGTTACTTTGTCATATTCCATATATTTACATTTATTTTGATACTATAGCAAAAAAATGAGGTGAACTAGTGGTGATTTAGAGAAGAATTCTGTATTAAAAGACAAAAATTTGGAGTAAGATTCTGTTGGGCAAATATATATGACAATGTCTTGGATGAAAAATTACTAAAATTCCAGTCATACAAAATGCTTTTTTCCGGGTTGTTAACTAAGCCTATTGTCAAAAACATTTTTTTTCACATGCAGTAATTATATTTTAAAATATTCAACTGTATAATTATACCTTTGGTTTTATCTTAACTTTAATTTGAAGCATTAAATACTTCAGTTTGGAGCAGAACTCTTGAGAAAATGGTTGAGAAGCATTCAACTGTACTTGGCAGGCTACAAACATACAATTATCTTTGAAATCTCTAACTAAAAGGAGTAGATTATAGATGAATACTCAGTGGTCAAAAAATGACAACTGTGAGTTACTTCATTGCAGTTACAAGTACATACTAGACAAAACTAATATCTAACCTGCCTCTGGTCAATATGACCAGTGTACATACATAAAAAAATATAATATACTAAAAAAATATCACACCCTATAACAATGATTATATGCAGCCTTAAATGCTACAAATGATATGGGCTCAATTTTCCTGATTCTTCAATCACATGGAAAATACTGAATCACTCATTTTAGTAGAAACACTTTTAGCAGACAAGGTAGGATTCATAGTTATAAAAATAATTCTTTGATCAGACTTACTTATCACACAGAAAGAAAATATTACATCTGGCATGCCATAAAAATGATTCACAACAGAAGTTATAAATTGTAACTTAATATTTCGTGTTTTTCCAATAAAAAACTGTATGGTAGGCTGTCTCAGCTGTCTCCATGGTAGGCTGTCTTAGTTTATCTTGCCAAATAACTGTCATTAAAAAATATTAACTGTGCAAAGTACAATAAAAAACCCATCATTTTAATTGTATGGGAAAAGGTGTTTAACAAAACAGCGGCTGCAGAGGATAGAAATGAATATGTTAACATAACAAGGAAATACACCAGTCAGCATACAGAATATAATTCATTGGTTCAGCAGTAAAACAAACTGTTTCTACTAACATTATCTACTCTCACAACCTCTTATGGGCACAAAATTATATATTTATTCAACTCATTAAGTTTTGTTTGAAATAAAAATTACTGTCCAAATTAAGGTTCACTTTACTTTATAACTCAACAGAGCAAAATTAATGGCATCTACATTGTATTGCAAATAACTATTCACAAGAAACGAACTCAAATGCTTTGAAAATTGTATTGGAAATTGTTAGGTCTTCTAACTTTAGCTTTTAGAAACAGATTGTTCCAGCATGTAAATTTGAACAATAAAATTTGGCACATGTTTCTGAAAAGTAGTTAACTTAATTTTTTTCAATATTTTTGCATTAAATATCTAATCCAAAATTTCATTGAAAATAGCCTTCATATCACAAAACATGAACATTGTTTCAGTTTTCTACAAGATTATTACACAGGAAGATTAAATCTTTCAGGTCGTGCTCTCCATGTACTTTATCCTCCTAACCTCTTTGACAAGAAAAATAACGATTTTTATAAAAAAAATACACCGAAATGGTTTTCATCCGCAGAGATCCCAAGTTAAATTACGCAAAATCCACACGATAAAACACTGCCTTCAATGATGAATTGAAGACAAACAATCTGCTTGGAACAACCCTATGAATATTAATTAATTCTGACAATCTTTATAAGAAGAAGCCTATATCCCTTTCGAAACGTGGTAGCGTGATCTGAAACAAAACAAGCGTCTCGCGGAAAGATAAAACCTTTCAAAATCGAAAGTCCGAAGTCAGTGATGTTTGAAATAAGCGAGAGAAAAGGTAGGCGGTAAAACAAATCGCTTCGGCGAGTTGCAAATTTATTCACTCTTACATGCCCAGTCGAGCGTGGACTTCGAAAACACGCGTTGAAAATGTGCCACTTACGGAGTCAAATGAGAAGCCGAGCGGTGTTTGTTTCGGCGAAACTTACAACCTTGAGCAGACGAACACGCACAAACGTCTGCATCAACAATCTGTACTTTTGTACGACTTCCCGATCCAAACGTATTTTATTCTTTTGAAGCTAATACAAGTAAATTTGTTCTCGCAAGACAAGCCAGGAAATACAATACGATGTGCAAATAAGCTGATGGGCGCACATGAATTTATAGTCGGTGACATGTTGCAGGGATACAATAACGCCGTTAGCGTTTTGCTAAATTTCAGTGATTCAGTTGCAGTTTGTAATTTTTAGGTCGGAATAGTATAATCCTCGGCTTTGGTCTTCCCAGTTTTGACGATTCCCTTCATATTTAATGTAATCGTTCGTTTTCGATTTTAGCAATGCATGCGCGCCCGGATTATGTCTCTGAATCGACATAAAACGCTGTGTTAAATTGTCGTTATTTTGCTCCACCTTCACAAATAACTCTCGCTCCTGAATCAATGAGAACTACTAGCTACCTTGAATAACAGGCGAAACGACCGAGAGACAACTTATTGTTAAATCTAGGGTTCAATATGATGGAATTCGCAAGGACGTTTCGTCACGTTTCCATTTCAGTTAACTCAAAAATGGGCGATTAAATCTGCGTATGAAAAGATGTCCTTAAAGGCTCTAATAACAGTGGTAATCATTCCATTGAATCACTAGAAATCTTCAAATAATGAAGATGCTAAAGTTGCGTGTTTGTTTGCCAGTTCGACGCGCTGAGGTTCGGTGGCGAATGACTTGGTCGTCACGTTGTCTTCAACTCGCATCTCGGGTGACACACCAGCCAACCAGCCATCTTTGCAAACTCCTCAGCAGAGTTTCAGAAATTATGAGTGAGGCATCGCGCGGAGCACTTTACGTACATACACATTACTCTAACCGAAAAATAAAGAAGACAACTACAGAGCAATATTTACCTGTACGGAGCTTGTTCCGCGAAAGCGGGCCAACTTATAGTGGACAAAAAACACTCCGTCTTATTTTGCTTTCGCAGTAGGAAATCAGCCCAGTACGCGTGCGCACACAATAATCGACGATATTGAAGAAAGATTCATACGATCGCGTCGCGTCTGACGCAGATTTACATTACAAAACAAACGACAAAAGCGACAGATCTCAGCTGATTACCTCCCAGTCAATAAGTCTGGAAAAATTCCATGCTTAAATCTAATGCTGAGACCACTTTCCACAAGGGAAAGCAAAAATTCCGCTCTGCTGTGATGTTTGGCACAAAGCTTCAGAAGCAGACAAATAATTATCTAACCGCGACAAGGAAATTCGATACAACAATACCCAGGCTAGTTTTCATTTGGGAATTTAAGCGGAAATGCCTAGTCAAATCCGTCGTAGTTGCTGGAGGGCGTAACACTGTGTTGTCGATTCCAAAAGATTATTTTTTAACATATTCGGCTTCTTTCGAGCACTGTTTTTCATTTCGCAGATTGAATTATCGCTGAACTTTGTTTGGAACATAGCCATTGGAAGACCTGGTTTAACTCTGTGAGATATTGTGAAAGAACCCTAATTAAACGTGGATCAATTTAAAATCAGTATGTTAACCTTTGAGAAGTTGGAGAAGACAGTTCAAGACAGCTTTTATGGTCCAATTTTTCGATCGAATGAGTTCGAAAGCGACAACAAAAACACTGCTTCGAAATGAATTCTGTAACTATGTTTTCCCTAACTTTTCCAATTATTTTTCTCTTTCACATGTCATCACGGGCGAGATGGGTCGAAAATGCTAGGCAACCTTAGTTTATCATTGGAATTATATACCGCGACCGGAAGTATACGCGCGATATTTCACACTAGCGTTTCTCGGATCTGCTTGTCTAATTTTCGTGCTGAAGTGTAACTCTAAACACGGTTGTACTCAGTATTTGCTCGCGATTTCTTCCAACTGACGTTTTCGTGATCATTCGCTGCAAGTATTTTAATAGAAATAATCCATTTTAAACGTTTATTTTTTTTCCGAGTGTTAATTCCGTGTTGACGGTAAAAAAATTAAGCCGAGAAAAGAATTACTAGCGTAATTTATTTTTCAACTAGAGAAGTTTTTAAGCCTCGCGATAGGGCAGCGGCGAAAACACTGGCGAGTACCTGGTCGGTCTCCGCCAGTCACAATTCGCTAAAAACTCTCCTCGTAAATTATTAAACATAAAAGACAACATGTCTACATCTAAAAGTACCTGAAATCCACATGAATAGATGAACACAAGCCATAGCTTGTGGCCATGGTAAGTGCGCTGGAGTTCCGGCTAACGTTTCTAAATACACGAAACAGAATGTCTTTTTTTAAAAAAACGGACAACACTCTACTACAACGTTCTTTTCTCCACGAATACGTTGTCAAAACAAACACCTATTTATTCGCTTTTGTTAGTTGTTCAACACACACCAAATTCTTGCGTCGCGCCATTTTATCCTAAGATCTCTCAACCCGTATTCTTAAGAAAGGTCAGTTTCTCAGCCAATCAGAATGCAGCTTAGCGCACGTGAGGAACATCTGTCAAGTGTCATTCTTCGGTTTGTTCTTCTAGACCGCACGCAAAATGAGGTTAGAACTGCAGTAAAAATACACCTAAAAAAAACGAGCTTAAATAAAAACTTCCAACCTGAAACAAAATTGACGACATAAATGTGGACAAAAACGTAAATTACACGGAAAAATGCTCCCATGAATATATTACCAAATAAACTTTCATAATTTGCTTCGTTTGTTTACATTTTCCTTCGATGTAGATCGCGAGCAGTGTTGCTTTTTCTTTGGCCATCAAAATAGACCCTTCCGCTTCGATTTCTAAACTGCGTAAATGATATTACGAAGTACGGTTAAATTTGATGTACAACGAGATGAGGAATTGAATCACAAAAAAGTAAACCTAATTGGCGAACAAGCTTTCTAAAAGTTCTCAATATTACGAAGTGCTTTTTTGGTCACGAGCGCGGTGAACTTTTTAAAAGATGTGTTCCACGTAAAATTTTATTTTAATATTGCAGTTTCGACGTTCTTCCTTTTCAAACTGATATTATAACCCATAACAGAGCAAGTTTCCGCTTTCGATAAAAGAACGTTGTTTATGTGATTCGTTGACCACCGTGACACAAAAATAAGAAAATTTCAGCGAATTTATTGGTCACTTAGCTGTTAAAAACATCGGCTCATCAGCAATTTTAGCAAACTTTACATTCAACAGAAAAACCTAAATTTTCTTTGTCTTTCTTAGCTTAGCAGCGTTAAGATCGAAAACGGTCAAAAGTGGCATCATATTTTCATTTTCTTCACAGTGAAATATTTGCAAATTTCAAATAATTTCTATTTTCAAAATGCAATGCCCGTGGAAACTCATTCATTTTAGTAACTGTCAGGAGAGCTCATTTGCATCAAGATCACACATGTTTTTATAGCGAACCAACTAAACACTTCCTGAATCGGTAAAAATTCGTGAAATATCGTACATCATTCCTTTCAGTCGCCTCCTTCACTGACATCAAGTTATTGCAATACGACATCCTCACCCCAGATTGATGCCGTACTCGAGATGTTCCCTCCATGCATATTTTTTAGAATTCTATAGCAAAACGGATAAACAGTTCCCTAGCATAAACAGTGATAAATGATATATATTTTTAAATGTTTACGCACAGCGTGGGCGGAGCCAAGCTGTTGGCTGTCAATAAATGTCACAAGAATTGTGAAATCGACCATCAATCGTACAGCGCTAGGTAAGGGGGTGTCGACACTTTGACATGTCGACGGTCCCTAAGACCAAAGAAATGAAAATGACCGAGAAGAGACCTCTAATTTTTTTTTTTTATATATATAACGTTCAGCTTCCCACAGATGAAGAAGTGGTTTTCAAAGTAGTACATGTAACAAATTTCCCGCCGGAATCAGTCAAACCGGACAAAGTCTACATTTCCCCCAAACAGAACAAAACAAAAACAACAAAACAGTTAGGCTGTGTTACAGCCGCCCTCCCGGGCTCCCGGGTGGCTTTGTTGTTTTATTTTGTTCAGAACAACTGTACAGCAACAGACTCCTGTTTCTTAGCTGGCGCCGCACATTTTGTAGACATTTGTTTTTGAGTCATGTCGATCTGTCTTCGACCTCTCTTGTTTAATATTACATTTTATCCTGGTAGCGTTATCGGCCAATAAGGTACAATTATATTATGCTATGGCTTATTATATGGCTAGATTTTGCGGTGAAAAATTGCATTCCACATTGATATTCAAGAAATTTCTTATGCCATAGGTGTCATAGGTTGCTGTAAGGATAAATCCCTTGCATATGGTTGATGTGCCCGCAGTACGAGCGGCAGTCAAAACTGAGCTGTCCATCCGAAACGACTCGATAAGAGTATGAAAATTCTCACGTTGATCTGGCCTCTCCTAATAGGCGAATCTTCGCTGACGTCATTGTTTACATTTTTCCTCATTAACATACGACTTCGCGCATAGAAGGCATCATGCTAGACACGATTTTATCTGAAAAACTTAAAGAGCTTGTGAAACTTAGTAAGTGGTGAAATTTTTGGCTCTTTGGGTGTAATTTTCGAGGTGAAATTGGCTTTCAAAAACATCAAAATTTCTGTGTGGAAAAAGCGCTGATGAGCTCATACATTCTTTGTAAACTTTTGAGCTTTTAAACCCTCGTCGCACAAAAAGTATTCAATACGTCGAGCTCAAATTCCTCGGGACAGTTAATCGTGCTGTGCCCTTTCAATATTCAGTATTGATCTCTTTGTAGCTCCATCAGAAACTGTACCTCTTATGGTAATGAGGCGACAAATATTGTAAACAAAGATTCTCCTATACCAGGGATGGCGGAGCGTATTTTGAATTGGGGAGGCGGGGGGGGGGGGGGGGGGGGACTTACAAGCGAGCGCCAGAGGCCCTAACTTGTAGGGAGTCTGGAGATGTTTGTAAAATTATTTTTTTTTATGTATTTTTTGCTTGAAATTGGGGGCGAGGGGAAGGGGGGCCGCCTTCGCCGTCCCTGAATACTTAAGTCGAGAACTCTGGGTTTAATTTACGAGACACAACATATTTTGTTCAAAAAAGCACAACCATTTTCCTACCTAGCGATACTCGACGACTCAGCGACGAGCGAGTTGCCGGAAACCGGGACCCAGTTTTGGCGCCAAATTAGAGGTCGGCACACACGAGCGGACTAGTCCCAGTAACTAGTCCCCTGAAGAGTTTACACGAGGGGACTGGTCGCAAGGACTTGTCTCACGAACAGTTCACACGAAGCGTTTTGAGAAACAAGTCGCAGGGACTTGTCCCAAGAATTCAAACTGGTTTGAATTCGTGGGACTAGTCACAAGGACCAAAGTTGGTCCCTGTGACTAGATTTTGAAGCAAAAATGGCCAGTTCACACGATGGGACTTGTCCCCGCGACTTGTTGCAGGGACTACTCGCAGGGACTAGTCGTCTGTACCGACCTTAAAACCTTGGAGAACAAAATAATTTCTATTTTCTACTTTCTACCATCTGCTACCGTTGTTGGCATTATAAATCCTCCTCGCGAACATTCAATGCCGTCTTCAGTGAGAAAAGTTGCCCGACTGATTTACATGTAAACATTAATTGACTTAAGTCTTCGTCATAACAGTAGAGTTTTTCCCGCCTGCTGAATCCTGGTTGGTCAATTCAAATTTCAGGTGCACCAGCCGTTTGCAAAGAGCTGTCAGACTTGAAATTTAATGAACTCCAAATGTGATGACTTAACTCTGTCTGGGAAGAGTGTGGTACGACCTTCTATGACATGCGGATGTCATTTGTAAAGAAAGTTGATGTTTTCAGGGAATTGTATCGTGAATGTTTTTTTTTTTATCCGAATACTATTGAATCCGCAATGTTTAGTAATTTTCAATTTTGGTGTAGTCAACTAGGAAATACTGTTCGCAGTCCGTCATTGGAAATTTTCGGAGATTAAACTGAAATTTTTGGTTGAGTAGAAATCGCCCTTGTTTTTTTCTCGTTCGCGTGTACGTGATAACTTCATAGTCAAGTGTTGTGTTGGTTTACGTTTCAATCTGCACTTGGTTTTACGACACTCAAATGAAAAGCGCTCGGCTAAGCCGCTCTGACATGGAGGGGTAAATTACAGACCGGTCTTTAAATCACGCTTGTTGTTCCGAAGGTCCCCCGGAGGCCACCGAAGATTCCGAAGGTGAGCCGAACCCTTCTAAAGAGTTTCGTTCGCTTTTAAAAGGCAGACAAATATTTCTGATAGTCTTTTAGAAATTTGAAGAAGTCATAGATTGATATCACGTTTGTGTTTTCATATTTCATACGACATAGTGCCGGAACTTGTAAACTCATTTGTGCTCCGCATGTGTTATTATTACCGTCGTAGCAGTTGTTTTTCTAAACATCTTCTTGTCTGTTTTATCTTTCATCTTTTGTTGAGACTGATTATCATTTTGTCAATAGCAAAGTTAGGTACGATTACTTCATTGTTCGATTTCTGAAGCTCGAGTAAGTCCACTCAGTTCACTTCCCTCGCTTTTCAGGAGCACATTAAAGGTGCCAACCTCAACTACCTTCCCCTCCCTGAAAACAAAGATCTTGTCACAGTCTCTGATGGTGTTCAAACGATGAGCTATAGTGATAACTGTTGAGTTCCTCAGTTTCTCTCGCACCGTGTTCCAGATTGTTTGTTCCGTGTCTGGATCCACGTGCGCAGTAGGCTCATCCAAGATGATGATCTTGTTTTGCTGTAAGAGCACGCGAGCCAAACAGATTAATTGCCGTTCTCCTACGCTGACATTTGTACCGCGTTCCAACAACTCGTAGTCCAGTTGTCCTTCAAGATTTTCCACCATCTGCTTCAGTCGCACTTCGTCTAATGCCCGCCACAAATCTGCATCCTGAAACTGTTCCATAAGGTCAAGATTTCTCCTCAGTGATCCACTAAAAAGAACAGGACTTTGGCCAAGAACAGATACACATCGTCTCGCCTCTTGGAGGTTGATCTCCTTTAATCGAACACCGTCAATGATTACATCACCAACAGCGTCAGGCATGCATAACAGAGCTGCTACAAAAGATGATTTCCCAGCACCCGTGCGCCCTGCAACACCAATCTTTTCTCCTCCTTTGATTTCGAGATTTATATTCTTCAGTACTTGAGGTCCCCCCGGATAGTATGTCAGTGATACGTCTTGGAATGCGATTCTTCCTTTGCTTGGCCAGTGTTTTGGGGGAAGTCGTTTAAGCTTATATCCGGGCTCGGAATCAAGCTTGGTGTACGTTATAACCCGTTCAACGGATGTCATTAAATTCTCTACATTCGAAGACATTCTGACGGTGTACTGGATGTAATCCACTGTCTCAATGACGTAAACCAAAGCAAGGCCGGCAAAAGCTGGGTGAAAAATTAAAAAGAAACTAATAATTAATCAGAGGGAACCATTATAATCTAGGGAAAATAAAGAGACAAACCTTTACCTGAAGAAAAGAAGAAACAAAGAAAGTTTTCTATTTAATGCCCGAGTCAACTATCACGCGATAGAAATCTCGAGTTCATAATCTAATTGTTAAATAGTGTAAATTTACTAGTCGGTCAAAAATTTATCTAAATCTCTTCAAAACCACGCCAAATTGTGCATTGAAAATCTGTGCCACGAAATGCCATCGCAAGGAATGTGATTGAGTCATATTCGTCTTTAACCAATCAAATTAGCGATTAAAACGGATTTTACCAGAGTTTCACTCAAGTGAGAGAAGAGATCACCCTGCAGCAAATTCTTACCAGCATTCTGAGAAAAAATGATGGCCATCAGAGACACGGCACAAATGAAAAGCTCACTGAGAAAATCCAACCGAACGCCGAGCCATCGAGCACTTGCCACCACCATAATAAATGACTTGCTGTGAATGTCTTGATGTCTAGAAGAAATCAAAATCGTTATTTAAGTCGCTGCTCTCTTCCTCCGCTTCCAAAACTTGGAAATTAAGCTAGGAAACAAAACTGTATAACTGAATGATCAAATCTTTGGAAAGAACATTCCAAGACAAAAGTCTAGGAAAACATTCTTATTTTTTGCCAGGATCGAGATTCATCCCCGTGAAAGAAAATGTGGAAACAAGAAAACAAAAACAAAACAAAACAACAAAGACATGCGAGAATCTTTTGCCTTCAAATTTTGACTTCAAATTTACATAGCGCTGACCAATAACAGCGTTCCAATGACTTTTTAGCCAGATTGAACCCTTGCTACAAATGCCGGAAAAAAGAAAGCGTGCAGTTTGATCAAAATTTAATCAAATTTAATTTTTTTTACGTCAGCTCAGCTAGCTGTAGTACACAGATTACAATAAAGATAGATCATCACATTAAAAACTAAGTATAAAAATAACAATGACTTTATCGTGAGTTAGGATTATCGAAATAGTAAGCCAATCTAGTGGATGATCATAATAGAATACTATTATACAGTTACCCCGCGGAAGTACTCCCCAAAGTATTTGGTGGGGGTGTGCGGCCCAAACTTTGAAACCTGTACCCTATTTCAGACCAAAAGTCTGTGAGTTTTCCATATCCTACTTCAGACCTAAGCGAAAAACAAATACCCCATTTCAGACCTCTAAAATTAGTACACTGCTCTTATATCAGTGACCACAGCTAACCAAAAATGGTTTCCATTTGCGTAAACATTTGAGAAGGGTTACAAATGTGCCAATGCTGATGTGGAGAAAAAGTTCCTTGAAAACAGAAGACCCAACGCCAAGCTAGAGTGAAAAACATACCCAACATACCATATTTCACACCAAAGTGATCAAAATCGATACCCTTTTCAGACCAAAACCGCTTAAAAACCATACCCTTTGGAGCTGCATACATCCTTACCCTTTGGAGCCTATATAGCACCCTTTGGAGCCGATGTAAAGGAGTTCCCCGGCCGGAACAGTTACACAGAGTTTTGCTGTTTACAAAAACTGTATTTTGTTTTGGCCAACATTTTGTTGCAGGAAAGCCTTAAAAAAATGAAACAAAGCTAGCAGTTACTGAAGACTTGCAAGTGATGAAAACAGCGTTAGTTTAAACATCTCTTTTATCAGGAACACATTAGTAATGCTGAAATATACATGCACAGATACCATCACTGAATAGTGACACCACATTCAAGATACTCTTTTACCTGTAAAGTTGACTGATAAAATCGTTCTGTCTTCCTCTTGTTCGAATGGTATCCAATCCATTCAGGGTTTCGGAAATGTGAGAGAAGACGGGACTCCGGCATATGGACTGTAACCTCTTCAGCTCGCGAGAGCTCTTTAAGTATTGTCTTACGATGTAAACGCCCAACAGAGTCAATGGTACAATAATTAATATCACCCAGAAATTCGCTACGGCGGGAACAAGAACTGCTGCCGACACAAACAGAACATGTTGCAGTGAAGTTAGAAACACCTTCGGTAACAGTTCATCCATGCAGCCCACGTCTTTGGAGAAACGATTCAAAATTCTTCCAACAGGATTTGTGTCGAAGAACAGAAGTGGTGCTTGGACTATTGCCACAACCATTTTGTCGTGGAGACGTTCTGAACATCTTAAAGAGGCCAGGAGAAAGGCATAAGCTTTGATGAAAGTGAGTAAGAAAGCCGCGCCTACAAGAGAGCCATAGACGCCAAGGTCCGTGGAGTGATCTTGATCTGCCTGTTGTTTCTTGGTTACATATGCGAGCCACACAGCAGGAGAGACCACGATTGCTATAATCAGACGGGATATACAATCAACATAACGCCTCGTGTTTTCATCAGTCTGTCAGTCAGTCAGTCCCGTCGGTCACTACACACGGTAAGTGTCAAACGAGCCACAATCTTTTGAACTCACTGACTGACTGACTGACTTCCTGCCTGGCTGCATGTTTGCCTTACTGCTTGGTCGCTGCCTGACTGCCCAATCGTTCCCTGACTGCCTGACTGCCTAACTGCTTGCCCGACTGCCCGACCGCTCTACTACCTGACTGCCTGACAGCCTACCAGACTGCCGGACTGCCGGACTGCCTGATTACCTGACTGACTGACTGCCCGACTGCCCGACTGCCCGACTGCCCGACTGCCCGACTGCCCGACTGCCCGACTGCCCGACTGCCCGACTGCCCGACTGCCCGACTGCCTGCTTGACTGCCTGACTGCCTGACTGCCTGACTGCCTGACTGCCTGACTGCCTGACTGCCTGACTGCCTGACCGCCCGACTACCTGACAGCCTGACTACCTGACTGACTGCCTGATGCCTGTCCGACTGCCTGACTACCTGACTACCTGACTGAGTGACTGTCTGACTGCCCGACTGCCTAACGGACTGATTCACAGACTGATTGACTGACTAACTACCTAACTATCTGACTGACTGACTGCTTGCCAGACTGCCTGACCGAGTGCCCTGTCCTGCAAAGGGCAAGGGCAGGCGGGATTCAGGACCATACAGGAGGTGAAGGGGAATATTAACATTCCTATTCACCTTTCCTTTCCGCGGTGGCTCCCACCCGTGCTCTCTGTCTATTAAAAACTATAACAAATGTTGATTTGTTTTCTTAATTCTCCTACCCGCCCTCTGTTGTCCAGCCTCCCGTGGAACTCTCAACCCTTACGCCCCTGTCCCCACCCCATCATTTTCGTTGCGCAGACGATGGCTTACCTTGCGTAATGAAGCAAAAACAAATTCCTGCGCAGATCACCAACAAAGATACCCCGCTTCTGAAGTAGTCCCAGTATAGTTTAGCTGACACCACTCCAGTTGTGCGGTCCTCTCGAGGTATTGTGAGACCCCTGGCTCGGTTGTCGAATGCCACTTCTGACAGTCTGCTACCAAGCTTTCTTCTAGTTTACATTCTGTTGTTGGAATTTTCTTCAGAAGGGGGTCAATAGTTTCGTTTAAAATACCTTTCTGTTGTAGGTCGGTAAAAATTCCCTTTTCAAGGACACGGCCTTTGTATAACACGATCACTTCATCAGCTTTTCTCATGTGTTCCTCTTGGTGTGAAGTTAACACTCGGGTTTTATCACTTAATACACCATTGATGCAACTCTCAAAAATTTGTCGGCCAACTTTGAAGTCCACAGCACTCAGAGGGTCGTCCAACAAGTAAACATCTGCATCGGCGTACACTGCGCGTGCTAAACTTACTCTTGCCCGCTGGCCTCCACTTAGAACTGCACCGCATTCACCAACAACCGTCTGGTCATACTCAGGGAATTGTTGGATGTCTTCCACGAGAGAGCAGGCTTCGAGGATTCGATTATACCAGTCTTTATCATATGGTTGACCAAACAAAATGTTTTCTCTTATTGTTCCAGAGAACACCCAGGCTATCTGAGGTACATAGACAAGAGTCCCTTGGTAGGTGACTGTTCCACTGATGTCTAAGACCTCACCAGCGATCGCGGAGAGTAGAGTCGATTTTCCACTGCCCACTGGTCCAGTAATAATTGCCAAACTTCTTGGTCTTGCAAACAGTTCTATGTCTTGCAGAATGTAATCATCTCTGTTAATCTGTTTGCATGAAAGATTTGCCACTTTTAGAATCGGCGTTGGTGTCGTGAAAATAGAATCCTTTTCAAAAGCGTCCTCGTTAGAATCTTTCCATTCTTCTCCTTGCGTATTTACATCTTCACTGACCTCTCCTCGTGATTCTGCCACCTTCTCACCAATACCCTTTGTACTAAGTTCACCTAAATCTAAAGTCAGATCGTCCAAGAGAAGGAAATTCTCTATCCGGTTGAGCGAAGTATAAGCTTCGGCTATTTGCAACAATCCACCAGATACGAAGTAACAAATGCAGAGTTGGAGAGCATTGTTGAAAGACAGTAGCATAAAAACATTAACAGGTGTAACAGACTGTCCAGTTAGTACAAGAGTGATGACAGACACTAGAGTCGCCATAGCTCCGGAAGTAAACTCCAAAGCAGGTAGAGCTGCTAGGAGCATGCTTTTTGTGCGTAGAACACTGATCTCTTCTCTGAAACAGCAAAATTAATGTCTAAACTTTAGCTTCATTCTCATCATGATCACACTTTTTTTTAGCAGCAATTCAATTTTAGCGGCTTCTTGATCGCACTTTAATTTACTTACTTACGAAATCTAAAAAGCTGAGAAATCTTAGGCAAAAATCACCAAAATCTTTAAAAGTGAATCAAACTGCTAAGTTAAGAAGTGGATAAAATAAATAAAGAAGTTTTAAGAAGTACAAAACAAGCTAAAAAAGTACCGTTAAGGTACACAAGAAACAAAAAAGGAATCATTCAACAAAATCAGAAAATGAAAACATTAGGCGCTAACAAGGAAAAAATTCATTATTTTTTGTTGGCTGAGGTTTGAAAACGTGAGATTGTTTTCCAGCTGAGAACCTAGGAATTGTCCTTACGGTGAATATTGAAGTCGCTTACTCGTCGGGTATTCTTGCATTGACTGTGGTTAACTTAGAGCGGTATTCATTTCAGTGTCGAAAAGTAAGTTTTGCATCAACTTCACTGCACCATTTGTTTAAATAGAGCGGTTTCCAATAGAGTGTCGTAAAACCAGAACCAAAGTAATCAGTCGGACTAATCACAAAGGACACAGACAATACAGTGAACCAATCAAAACTCCAAGTGATTACATGTAGCTGGCGCAAAGTGCGGATTTTGGGTTTACCCCTGATTGGATGAAAAATTGGCGCGAGTTCTTTAAGCCAATCGTGTAGCGTAGTAAGTGCAAAACCAATTATTTTTCGACACTCAAATAAAAACCACTCTACCTCGCGCCACGTTTTCATCCAATCAGAAGCAAAACTAAAACCCGTTGTATTACATCTCACTCGCACTTGTTTTCCCTCGCTTTGCGTCAGCTACGTGTTATTACTTCGTGTTCTTCGAGTTTTGATTGGTTCACGGTATTGTCTGTGTTCTTTGCGAATGGATAGAGTGATTACTTTGGTTTTGGTTTCACTACACCTCATTGAAAACAGTACTAGTCCGTGCGTCTTAAGTTTATTTGTAAACCAGTCAGAGACTATCAACGATTATGGGCAGGATAAATCAATCAATACTTCCATTTACCTCCGTGCTGCTTTTATCTTTCTGCGGTACTCATCCTCCCACGCGTTCGTTTTGATAGCACGGATGCCAGACAGGATCTCGTTCATCAGGGAGATTCGGCGATCGGACACGGTGGCAGTGCGCAGGCGCAATACGCCCGCAGCAAAAGATAGGAGACCAAAGTATGGGACGAGAAAGATCAGAAAAGCCACGCCCATAAGCGTTTGCCAGCCAATCAAGTACCAGAGTAAAGCTGTCACAACTGTCACGTCAATTGTTGATATGACTAGGCGGAAAGGCCACTTGGCTTCTTCCACTCTTTGTACGTCATTGGACACCAGGTCGACGACGCGTCCTGTGGTATACGTCATCAATGTTTGCTTGCTGAGGAGAAGGATCTGGGGCGAAGCAACGTTCAAGTCTTTATCAAATCACATGGAACCCATGTTCTAAAATAGGTTGGCTTAACAGTTGTACTTGAGCTAAATGGTTAACAAAAATTATACCTTTTATTTTTTTAGGGTTGACGGGGGTTGTGGGTGATTTGGCACAGGCACGATTTCTTTTAGCCCTTTCATGTACTAGGAATTTTTTTTTCTCGGGACGCCTGTATGCATGTAATTTTTTCTCCGTATGACATGCTAGCTTTAGGCTCACTGAACGTGCCTGAATTTTTTTCTTTGGCAGTGGCCAGGTGCATGAATTTTTTGGTACAATTATGCCTCCAGGATATATTTTTAGAATATCCTGCAGGCATAATTTTACCATCCCTTACTGACGTTCAGACAGACGATATGTCTCAGCATCTCTATTATGGAAAAGGGAATTGTTTCCTGAGACAGCAATATACCCCTTGCACTAAGAGTGCCAACGTTCAAAATTGAAAGATTGAGGAAGAATTATGGAATAACAAACAGAACCTTATGTTCTGTTCTTGGACAGCTTCTGTTTGAATGGTCACATAGTCTAGGGTTTCATTCAGACTAAAAAGCAATTAACCACCTTGTACAGAATAATAGCTAGAAACCTTAAATCCGACGACGAACGTGGGGGGAGTGCCGCAAAGGTCGCTGTCGTAAGGTGCGAAAAGTACACACTGGAGATGCAGTGTCCATATGGAAAGGTCGTTCAACCTCAGATCGCAACCCAATCTCGTTCCTAAGACCCTGGGAACGAGGTTGATCGCAACCATGGTATGTGCGCTAGCGGGGATCACAGTGTGATTATACTGCTTCTCTCCACTACCCTGCCAGTAAATACAGCCGATTATCGCTCGGGCGGGGGACTCCCATATAAAAAGGAGGGGGATGCTCGTCGGTAATTTTGAAAAGAACCCCTAATAAGAGGTACCAATTCTAAAACAAAACTATTATCTCCCGTCATGGTTTTTCGGCTCAATATCCTAAAAAGTACCGCCAAAGCGCCCCCTGTGGTCCTTTTGAGGCTGAACGTGAACACTCTAAGATGTACTAAAACCATTTTTTAACCCCCAGGGGCGGGGGAGAACACTTTCAGGAGTCTTCTGCCCCGCCCCTGTAACCCCCAAAAGGTACGCCAGGAATCCCCGTCATTTTCATATGTGAATACCCTCGGTATCGCTTCCGGTCAGCGTCGCTTTCGCCACAAAAAGTGCTTTCTCTTGCAAACGCCTAACCAATCAAGAGGGATTAGAGGCGGTTAGTATTCACAGATTACTCCTTCACCCAGGATCACAAATGGAACTGTTAGGGGCCTGGGGCCCGTTTCTCGAAAGCCCCGGAAACCTTTCGGGCCCGTAAAGCCATTTTTAGTTCATCGGTATCTAAAAACGGAGACGTGTATACGCTTGAAAATTCTTGTATGAAGAGAACCTCTGTTCGTATTAAGAATACGTGAATAAAACAGCTTTGTAATCATAAGGTTTGAGATTTTGCTATGGCTTTCCGGGTGCGAAAACTTTTCGGGACCTTCGAGAAACCGGCCCCTGGTGTTAAAATAAACCATTTTCGATATCTTAAAATTCTATCTTGGCTCTGAGGCTCGGGGGAATAAAACAAAAGAAATCACATCGAGGTTGAGTGATGAATAATTAATTTCTTTTGTTTTATCCCCCCAAGCCTCGGAGCCATGTTAGAATTTTAATGAAAAGTCTCACGCGAGTAGGAAAACTTGTTATTGTGATATGCCCCGGCAATGTGGACCTGTTGAGTGGCTTGAGAACGATTTTACCTTTTATATGGGATAAACACTAGCCCATGAAAGTACACTACTGCTCAACAGCTTTCATTTGAGTGTTCACACACCAGAGCCCTAAAACAGAGCTAAGAATTGATTCACAGAATGTGGGGGACAACTAAAGACGTACATACCTTTCGATAGATTACGCCTTTAATTGCGCTAGTGAGTCTGACACCCAGCACTTCAGTTCTGAAGCAGAAGTGCTGCACACAGAGGCTTTTAATCAAAGCATTGACACCCATAGCTACTGCGCAGGCGTAAAGAAGAAGATCATTCCTCGATTCTGTGGTTGCCATCAGAGAAGAAATCAAATAGCCGAGAAATAGCGGTTGGAAGATCCGACAGCACGACTCTAAAATTCCTGTGAACATGATGATTAAGACATCTTTAACTGAAATCAACTTTAAAACGCTTTTCCAGAATTTCGGCCTCTTTCCATTTTGTTCGCCTTTCGCTTTTTCTTCCTTCCATCTAGTCTGCAGCTTTTCGGTCAATGAAGATGCTGAGTTTTCTTGGGTAAGCGGCAAAAAGTCACTTTGCTCTAAAGCTCGTTTACTGCCTGTCTTGATAACATGGTTCATCCACCGAAAGAAAAGGAAGGATAAAATGCCGACGTGATTTGCTTCACCTTCCTCGGTGGAGATCTTTTGGTAGTCATTCCTTTGCATAGCGTCGAATCTGTAACTGGACAAAAAATGGTTCGTTGATTGGTAAATTGAACGTTTTCCACACAAATCTTTTAACAACTTTATGCATATTTTTTCTCTACCTTTTTTTGTCTTTAGTCTGGTATTATTTATTACAGTGTGTCATTTTCCTCAGGTTCTACGTAACCTTTTCACATATTGTTTGCAATAGACCAATTTCGATATATTAAAATTCAGCCTAAGACAATAGACCTCAGCACGAGGAATAACTACAAAGTTTGTGGGGTTTATTCCCCGGAGCCTCGTGCTGAGGTCTATTGTTTTAGGCTGAATCTTAATATATCGAAATTGTGCTATAAGCTACGTTTTACTAGTATTGCAATTTTCTATCACCTTTTGTATAGAGTCTTTGTCACGTGATAACATCCTCAAACTGATGATGGATACGGGGTATCCGAAGCATGTCTTCAAAATTTTAAGAGTGTGCGTATTTTCTTCAAATGTGTAGTCTCGTTCATATTCCTGAGAAATTTTGGCAACAAATCTATTCATTCTTTAGCTTTTAAGGTGGCTCAAAACAGTTTCCAGCACTTTCGGATTCTGATGGGTCATTATAACCACTCTTTATCAGTTGATGTTACAATCATGTTATCAAAAATCTGCCCAAGCATTGGTGAATGCATTATTACCATTTTCGTGACACAATAGGTTACAGTAGCAACAGTATGGCCTGCTAAAACACCCTTAATTTAGTGGCTATAATAGGCCACGTTCGATATACTCAATATTCTAACATGGATCCGAGGCTTTCAGGTTAAACTTCTATATTTGGTGTTGCTTCCTTTGTATCCAAGTCTCTTTTAGGAATTGAGTGAGGGACCAAAGAAAATTGAAAAATTTGCAATTTAGACCCGAAAGCCTCGGAGCCATGTCAGAATATTGATATATCGAGCGTGGCCTATTCAGACGCAACTTTTGGCGAAGTTTTTCAAAATTCTGAGCATGGGGTTCAGAGCCACCTCAGATTTTCGAAAGTTCAAGGTGGCTCTGAACCCAATTACCGTATTATTTGTTTTATTCAAAAGAAAGTAACATTGTGTTTCGTTGTGCGTTTTTATCCCTCGTTACTTTTAATTCCATGCAATGTCTTATGGAGCGCTTATATACCGTATTAAGACAAACAATAGACTGCAAGACTGATACTACGTGAAAAACGTTTCAAGACACCAACATGACAAGAACCGATAAAGTAGGATCGCAACAGAGGACAGCTGTTTCGCCCTTCTTGGGGCTCGTCAGCACTGTGTAGCGAAGATATGTAACGCCAGCCCAACAGCTAATGCATATAAATTGCAAATTTATGTGCGTTAAAATTGCAAAAGCATGTTACTGGCCATGCGGTTGAATGTTTAAATGTTTAGGCTGGCCTTGTCCAGCCACATTTATTCTTTTGCTTTTCGAGACACCAATCTTGAAACTTTGGGTGCTTACCATTTACAAAAACCATCCGGTTGGAAATTTCAGGCATAAACATTAAACAATTAAATTGAACATTGCGGGAGAGGGAATTGCTATAAAGTATATCCACATCAGCTAGAGAGACTTAAAAGAGCAGAAAAATAGCATCAACCCAAATCACAGCCCATATTTTCTGAAGCTTCCCACACGGAATGGCGCGAACCATTTGATTTTCCAACTGGAATTTCCGTTTTCCCATGTAAATGGTAAGTACCCTTTGTCTCCTTGCGCCCCGAAACACGTGATGTGGCAACGCGTGTTTCGGGGTGAAAGTGAGTTCAAAGTACAGAACTTGATATATTGAACGGGTCATTTTGCAATTTATGTGCGTTAGCTGTTGGGCTGCTCGATTCTCAAAATAATGCTACTTTGGTTCCAGAAAATGCTCTGTTTTATTTCAAGCAAAACGTACAAACTCAGGCATCATGTGTGCTTATCATTAACTGAATAGAGTGAAAAGTGCTTAAATGTCTGTTTATAAACTTCTGATACAGCCACAACTTGTCCAATGATAAACAGTTAATTAATGTTCGAAGTCCTTGGCGCTTGTTGTACTGTGACATGACGCTGGCCTGGAGGTAGTCAACAAGACCACAATTCTGTTGCTCGTTGAAGGACGATCTCAATATTGAAAATAGTCTTAGGGTTAGCAGGATCAGCCTCTGAAAGTTAACCGCTGACCAGCTAGGTCCGGACTTATCGAGTCAGTTCAGATGCACTCAGTTCGTAGTTACAGTTACAGAAATCCTTCTCTCAAACACAAAAGCAAATCACCACAATGCTCTTGAATTCTAAAACTGATTTAGCATTTAAAATCTTTTGAGTGCTGAAATCGTGATCAAAGTTGTAAAAAATGCTAAATAATGCTAGCAATTCTTTAAGCCCTGGTCAAACGGACTCGCAAGTAGTCGCAAGTAACCACAAGTTGAACTTGCGCAGAGACTTGCTTTGGGTGGCTAAACGGACTCGCAAGTTTCCTCGCAAGTACCCGCAAGTCGCAATAAAATCCATTTAAAGGCAGAAATATCCTGTATTTCATTGGCTAATAATAGCTTAATGGACGTCACTCGACTTGCGTTGACTTGGGTTGTGTGGCCAAACGGTGAAAAACTTTCGTCGACTTGTGTGCAAATTTGATCTCGACCAAAGTGAGCGCAAGTCATCGCAAGTGAACGCAAGTGTACGCAAGCCCTGGCCAAACGGAGTCGCAAGTAGACGCAAGTTGAAAATTTGCGTCTACTTGCGACTCCGTTTGGCCAGGGCTTTACATAGAAAAAGTGCGAAAACAATGCTTGTTTAACCAAATAATGCCAAAAAAAGAATGTTAGCATAATCAGGAAAGAGCTAACCGTATTGGCACTTATTAAAATTTTCGGCGTCGACAAAACCGGATCGGACCGGACCGGACCGGACCGGACCGGACCGGATCACGGATCGGATCACGGACCGGATCACGGATCGGATCACGGATCGGATCACAGAAAAAAACAACAACAAAGTTTTAAAGAAAAAAATCCAAAAAAAAAAAAAAAATCAAATCGTTTATAAGATAATAATAAATAAAAAATAAAAGTGGAAAACTAAAGTGTGTTAAATGAAAATAAGAATCCCGAATTTAACGCAATGACATGTTAATTACAGAGAATGACAAGAGGTCATTTAAAAAGCCACATAAGCGCCTAATTTACGACGAATTTAAATTGTAATGAACAGGCAGATGTAGTTATATTTTAAGGTTAGTTGGCTCGAAGCTTGCGTGAACCTCCCATTCTCGTTTTTGAAATTGTTGTTAGTATCAGTGGCTAATTCTCGGCTACATTTTCGTGTCAGATGTGAGCGTTACAGTTGGCGTTACAGTTAATGAGAAAACTTACGTACGAAAGCTTAAGGACATGACTTGCTTTAAAGGAGCTACGTCACGATTTGCGCACCTTCAAAGAACTAGCCTAGTTTTTCAAGTTCGTCATTTGCAGTCCTCGTTAATCTTTGCCATCCTTAACGATCCTCATTCCGTTTTGATAGCGTTCTTGACTCTTAAGTGTTTTCTATCCTAGAACACGATCATTTTAACGTTTTATTCTATTCAAAGGCAACTCTTTACGACCCTAAAAATCACTCTAAAAATCGTGACGTAACTCCTAAAATGTTTCAGTTATTCTCGGGTTGCGCTATCGTTCACACTATCGATGTTATTCCCATAATTTTTTGTAAAACAGCTATATTTCCTTGAAATACAAATGGTTTGTTTCGTTTTACTCCAGTGCGAAATATCGTATTCCAAACTCACATCTTGTAAAAGTATAGACTTGTCTCAAAATCGGAAATTGTTTGAAATCATCAGTTGTTTAATTTTTTAGTGTTTCTAGTTTTTGCGTTTCTGTTCAGTCACACGTTCGTCCTATTATTACCATGCTGACTCGTTTTATGACAGTCTACCTTTGATGCAAGTGGATATACGAAATATCATTTATCTGAACTGCGGAGAAAGATATGAAGACATAATTGATCATCGCAATTACACACACAACTTGAGCAGTTGTGAAATTAAAGCCTGAAAAACAATTCAGGCCTGAACGGGATTCGAACCCACGACCTCTGCGATACCGGTGCAGTGCTCTACCAACTGAGCTATTAAGCCAACTTGGAGCTGGTCACATTGTGAGTTCGTAATATACCTGTAGATGGTGAAGAGTGCAAGTGAATATACGAAATATCATATAGTTGAACTGCGGAGAAAGATATGAAGACATGATTGATCATCGCAATCAAAACCCAACAGCCTGAAAAAAATTAATCTGTGACGAGTTCCCAGTTGCCTTGATATTATAAAAGAATAAAGGAATATCACAACTGAATTAAATAAAACGTTCTACTCACAGTAGTCACTCTAGTGTAATTTGCTCAACAAAATTTTGATTTTTTTTTTCCTTGATCCGATCCATGATCCGATCCGTGATCTGGTCCGTGATCCGGTCCGATCCAGATTTTGTCGACGCCATTAAAATTTTTGACCTTCAGAATGGGCGCTTACTCGATGCCGTACGTTTATTAAATTTTCATCATTTTCAGCAAGTAGCAGTTTATTTTGCAGCAAAACAATGAATAAAATAATAACAAAAAGGAAGATGTGAGAAAACTCGGTCTTCGGGAAAGAACTTTGCGCCCACATGGACATTGTGTTCGAAACTTCGAGGAAAATTCTCATAGACTCTCAAACAATGAATTTAGAGATTGTAAGCCAGTAAAGAAGCCTAGTGGTGGATCCAGACCTTGAGCTAAAGGGGAGGGGGTGGGAGGGCGGGAGGCGGTTTTGTTTTGCTTACCCTGCCGGCTTTTCTTCCTTCTGTGATTTTTTCTTTTTTGACCCAAAATAAGGGCGAGGGGTGGGGGGGGGGGGGGGTCGGGGCGGACCGCGAATCCCTCTCCTAGATCCGTCACTGAGCTACGTTCGATAAATCAATATTCCAACATGGCTCCAGGCCCTTTACTGCCCTCTTTCACAAGACCCCTTTATGATACCAGTCGTATACCCGAGGGGGGGGGGGGGTACTCCCAAAATTAGTTCCCTAGTTCAGACCAATGTTAAATTACCGTAAACATAATTTGTGAAGGGCTTTTGTTGATTTTCTTTTCGATAATGATGAAAAAGTGGCTTCTTTTTATAAACATACCCATATCAAGGCTAGAGTGCAAAAAATCATACCTCATATATGACCAAAATGGCCAATCAGCTAAAATCGATACCCTACTTATGACCAAAACAGCTGAAAAACCATACCCTTTTGGGCCGCACATACCTGTGTAGCCCATATAAGGGAGTACCCCCCCGGGGTCTTATACCGGGTTATGCATTTGTGATGACCCAAGGGATTCGTTTATTTGCTTAAAACTTAAAACTCCGGATTAACACAAAACACAAGTAACTTTATTTAGCTGTTCAGATATGTTTTACGTCTGGGTGGACTTCATTTTCGGCGGAGAAAGGAAGTCAAAGGACGTTGACATACGTGACCTCTATGGCCAATTCTGTGAACGCTAGCCTTTTAATTTATAAGTGATCCTGATAAACAATGTTTTGGAAAGAACACATGATACCAAACAAACCTTCAAAAGCGGACCAACGACTCACGCATACAAAATGCCGATCTATATCGCAAATGGCATAATTTGGACAAAGCGGGCATACTTAAGAGTTCCCGCCATGTTAACTATTTTGCATAATTATTTTGCTGGTGTATGGAAAATACACCGAAATGCAATAAACTGGCTCTGTTGCAAATAAAAATAAAGTTTTAAGACGGGAAATTCTAACTGAGACTAGACAAGTGAAGAGAGGTGGATTATTGCAGACCAACATTGAGAGTTCTTGCGAGCATTAAGCACTATCTCTGTTACTCACAGTTTGTATTATAACATAGCGCGCGCTAGTCCGGCCTACCTGATTCTTATTGAGCCATCATGAACGAAATCTCTTCTATATACGCACGGCCGTGCGTATATAACATGACGTGTGCAGTTGCAATTTAGCTGCAAAATTTCTGTCGAGTTTAGTGCAAGTTCCTTTTGTTTAAGTTTCGACAATGACAGTGAAGATTACTCTGAACAATCCAAACCCAACTTCGAGCCTTTGACTTTTGCCAAGCTAAGATGTTTACTTAAACTTGAGTACTTTGACTTTGTTTGTTTACATTTTCACTGAGTATTTTTGACTTTGCTTACGTACATTTTCATCATAATTAATTTGAAGAAGCAAATTTTTCATTGACAATTTTAGAAACCAGGTTACGCGTTTTCGCTCAACCGTTGCTCAACTGATGGTGGCGTGTTAGGATCCTAATGACCTTTGTTTTCCTTCACCATGCATTGTGAGAACTTTGTAGTCAATCACAAGAATTGGCTCATGCTTTTAGCCGTGCGTATATCGAGTTATGGATGCTCTTGGGAAGTTTGGAAAGAACACAAGGAGCTAGAGTCAGGATTTCGGCTAATATCGCCTCGAGCAACTCTTACGCCTCTTTCGTGTTCTCTAAACTTCCCGCGTGCATCCATAACTCGATAGCATGAACCAATTCTTTATTTCCAGGCGCTGCCATTTCGATCGTTAATTAATCCTTTAGCAAAGAATTCATGCACGGTGAAACTGATGCGACAAACTGAACTAACATTTCTCCGTGTGATCATTTGGGTGCCTTGCGTGGTTCACAAATACAATGAGGTAACTATTTCAAGTTTCCGAGAAGATCACTCATATGTATCTAAAACTAAAAATTAATAAAAGCAAAAACAGACAGAGGTTAACAAACTGAAGATGGATTCCACTGTTGAATTTTTTCGCGCGTAGAATTTGCGAGCAAAATATGGACCTCTTCGGATGCATGCCAATGAAAATAGCAAAACTAGGCTCAATATTTTTTTTCGCACAAACTAGCCATCCATATCCTCTCTATTTGAGCGCGTAAACTTGATTTGCACGGTGAGATTTGTTAGCGCGATTTTCCTTTCATTGGTATGTACCACAAAGATGAAAATCAGCCTGATTCATTGAATCCGTTGCATTGCAAAATTGAGTTATTTTTTTTTATCCGCTCACTAGTTATCGTGCAGTCAATATCAACTGAGGACTGGCCTTTGCAAACATGAACAGTCAGAATCTACCTGGTGGAATCCTGAAGTAAAAACTCACCTTAAATGGCAATCGCGAGTTCTCAAATTCACATTGCTGAATAAAGGTGAGCAACCGACTAGGTTTGATTGTATCTCATGAAATATCGAATTCAGTGATATCTCACGGCACTGCCAATCTTGATTTCTCTCCTGGATTGATTTGTGCGCGCATATCAATGAGTTATTAGGGCGGATGAGTATGAACAATAGTTTGTCCTGACTAACGATCGAGTTGAAAACTGCAGTCAAACAAGCGGTCCTCTGTTAAACGAGCTACGTCATGAAGAACAAACTGTGACGTAGCCCCTTTAGGTTTACTGTAGACCTTCAATGACCAATTTTGTCCCAAATATTTTTTTCACGCCAAGTTCAAGACTACTACTTTATCTGAATTTTCTTAGCGCGCTCAAATTGCTTAAAAACCGCCAAGCCAAGCAGGCGGAGCCAAATGACAGCCGGAAATACGTCTGCGTTCGCAGGCTAGCGGTTTAGGCTTTTGTACATTATGGTTTTAATTCCCCACTAAGGGACCGTTCATTTTTTACGAGATAGGGGGGCTGGTGGGACTTGGGGGGGGGGGGCATGCAAAAAAAAGTGGCTTTCGAGGAGGGCCATCCCAAAAAAAATAAGGGAAAAAGGGGGGGGGGGGGGTCACGTGAAATATTTTAGTAAAACTTTGAAATGGCACGATGTTCTAATATTAAAAGAACTGCTATAGAACAAACATAGCAGACGGGATACAAATTCATTTAAAACTCTCCTGTTTTAAAATAACGTTGAACGCTGTTTTCAGTCCGCTTCCTCTTTCTTTCATTTGACTTTCTGCGGTTTTCTTTATTCCTTCTCCTTTTGTTGATGTGCTGTTTTTGTATGCCCTTGAATATGCTGTCATAACTTCTCTTCATAAGCTATAACTTCGAGATCCGAAATTGACTTCTCTTTCTTTTGATTTGTGTTTTTTAGTAAACAGCTCTCTCTAGTATAGGGATTGTAAATTTAACAAATTGACGTCAGTTTTTTTATGCGTTTGTCCTCTTGTTGATGATAAATTACGTCCTAACATTGTCAAAGTGGCTGTGGAACCACGAGTCCCAAGTGGTCAGATGCCGGGAATAAATAAGGGGAAAAAAAGCTGTAAACTTGCCTTAAACAAAGCTAAGTGAATTTTATTCAAAATGACGTGAACATTTTTAATAGCTTTTCTCACTTTTTGATCGGTTACTTAAGAAAGTCAATAAAATTCCATAGGTTAAAAAGTTGACAATTTGACAGCTGAACGTTAAACTGTTGAAAGCTTGCATAAATTAAAATTTTATCCGTTTGTACTCTTATGGATGATAAAAATGAGCCAATTAGCGCCCGAGAAATTAGACAGTTATGGTAAAAATTGTCTTCATAGTGAGCACAATAACGTGAAGTAGTGGAATAAATAAACAATAGTTTCCATTTGGCGGGAAAATATGCTAGGATATTTGTCCGCGGACATTATCTGTTCCAAGAAGCGAACAGACAATGAGCTTTGAGGAACAGAAAAAAAAAATTTTCACGAAAATGCCACTAAAATGCTCGAATAATGCTTAATGCTTTTGCCCCACTAAAGTGCTCGAAAGGGTTCGTTATATGAGTTTTATCGAAAACCTCGATATAACGAATTTGCGGAAAAACAACCAAAATGTTCGTTATATCAAGATATGGTTAAAAATTGCTTTTTTGTTTTCGTAACCCAGCATTTCTCTATCCGGAACGATTACTGTAAATAATATTTGTGCTTTAATGTCTCTGTGAAGCTACAATTACACTGTACAGATCTCTACATAGCAACGGCACCGAAAAACTAAATAGGTCAACAGAATTTTAATAATTGCAACTGACGTTTACTACAAGAAGCCTTCAAAAACAAATGTGTCGTTAGTGTCAGTGAGACTGTCTGCATTTATAATGAGCTTTTAACTGTCTTAACTTAGCCTGCAGGACAGGCGGATTAGCGGGGCAGAAAGCGAAACGCGCTAATCCGCCTGTTCTGCTGGCAGAAGTTCATCTATTGCTAGTCACGCGCGCGGGAGGCGAAGAGCAGAGCGATCCGGCGGGAAGGAGTGGGAAGGAGTCTGGTGAAGAGGCGTGCGTGAGCTCCAGTTCAGTGCCGTATATAGCAGGGTAAAATTTATTGAGGGGGGGGGGGGGGGCACTCGACTGAGTGCCGAAAGCGCGAACTTTTAGGGTGGTCCGGGGGCATGCTCCCCTGGAGATTTTGAAATCTGGGCTCTCTAGAATAGCCTTTCCAGTCTTCTGAGAGCAGTTTACAGCAATTTTTAACTGACTAAAATCATTGATCTGAACATTCTCGTCCCCAGTGCTACTCGTCTTAAAATGTCGTTGACGAGTAGCTCCATTTCTCCGACCACGTGATCAAAAGAAACGGAGGCTCTGAGGACGAGAATGTGATCTGATATGTTACTTGAACGTCGTACTCTCCTAATTGAACAGGTTTATTATACAAATTGATAGTGTTGTGTAATAAATATTTACCTATTACATAGACCCCACGAACCATTTGGACATTTGTTGTAAAACGTTATAAAAAAAAAATTAGAGTTAACTAGAGTGTTAATTATGCTAAAAGAATTCAACAGTATCCCAACATTATTACTTTTCTACTTTTGAATATTTTTATTGTATGCTAGTCAATTTTTTTTGGGGGGGGAACGGGCCCCCCGGCCCCTCCGGCCCCTCCCCGTGCTACGGCACTGAATTGTAAGCCTTCTCGCAGGCTAATCTACTGCTACAGGATGAAAATCTTTTTATAATCCTTGTTGGTCTGTTTCTTATTTATCTTTTGTCGCGTGTTGACATTTCTTCGTTATATCGGGGTATATTATATGTTTGGGCGTCTGGATTGTACCCGTTATAACGAGGATTTCGTGATATCTGAAAGATTTCTTAACTGCCAATGGTGTTCGCGTGTGTTTGTCTTCACCCTATCATCCTGCATCCAATGGTGAAGCGGAACGTGCAGTTCGGACATTTAAAGAAGCCATGAGAGTCATGAAGAATGAACCGAGTACCCAAACTGAGAAATTGGTTCGATTTCTTTTAAGCTATATCGTGCATCCATACATTTTACTGTAACTTGGTCGGGCTGAAGAATATCGTTCGTTATACAATAGTTAATAGCCATGGTTATACCAAGGCCCCACTAGCTTCCACTGTTTCTTTTTTCCAAACGCTGTGATGTCCCCTGGGGTGACCCCTGGGGCATGGCTGTAAGACCTATGCCACCGCGCCTTGTTAAGAACCAGGATCTCACGGTCGATCCATCTGTGATTTGATTGGTTGATAGAATAACAAACCAAAACCGTAGGCAGCGCTTCTCGTTCGCCTCTCGAAAACGAATTTATCTTTTGCACTTATTTGAACGTTTGCTTTCCTTGCTTTCTGGTTCGGCAAGAACTCTAGCGAATGGCATCGGTAAGTAGTGTTGTTTCAGCTTGCCGATCATGGATTTTTGAATTCACTGATTTTTGCTTCTTTCACGTGGATTTCAGTCAAGTTCGAACGTCGAGAATCTTCACCCACAAATCATCAAAAAAGTTGTTAAAGAACTAACGAGTTTATCAAGCGATCCACCCGAAGGTATTAAAGTTTTTACCAACGAGCAGGATGTAACAGACATTCAAGCAACAATAGAAGGGCCAGGTATGTTTTTCCACTGTTTTGGAGTTTTGAAATACACATAGATCCATAGATCATAAAGGTTTGAATTCAGTTCTGTTGTAGCTTAGTACATTGTCTTCTCATTTCGCGTGAATCGAAAATTTTTACTTTGAGTGCCGTTTTCTTCCATCCTTGACAGCTGGAACGCCTTATGAAGGGGGACTCTTTCGTGTAAAACTAGTGCTTGGGAAAGATTTTCCTGCTGCGCCTCCTAAAGGTAAAATTTTCTTTGTGTCTAGGGTTCAATTCTGTACAATCGGTATCGTTTACAGTTCAAGTTCTATTGTGTCTGTTTATAGCAATCTTCTAAGAAATCATCCTTTCTCCTTTACATGTATCGATAGCTTGCTCATCATTTGATCGCTGAGTAAAGTTTTATGGTTTGAGTTTTGAGCTTTCAAGTTTATGTTCAGGGCAACAGTTAACAACGTCCAAAACATCTTGCTTGGAAGAGAGTAGCCTGGAAACAATAACGACATTTTTAAGGCAGATAGAAGTGTCTGCTTTCTTCTAGATAATTGTAGAGGTCCAATATAAAATGTTCATCATAAGACAGTATTTATCATACATTGTTTGGATTTTCTTTTCAAGAATAAATTTTGTATGAATCATACTAGACAACATTATGACACAGTTTGGATTCTGTGCATGCTCTGATTGGCTTAAGTGGAGTTTTATTTTCTACAGTATGAGACAGAAAACATTTTTTTCCTGCATGGGAAATTTATATCACAATTTCAATTCTAACCTGCTTATTCCCCCATCCCCGCCTGCAGCATTTGTCATGCATTTGTCCTGTTTTGAAAAATAAAGCTTGTCAATGCACCACAATATATTTGTACAAATTAATCCCCTTGGTGGAACTTTAGGAAGACTGCAAATGCCTGACCCATGTAACAAGGTCAAAATGTTGTTCTAAAACGATCAAAGAAAGATGCACTAAACTGACAGATAACATTGGCAACACCACACCACCGGGCTGACCTGTAATAGCAAATGCCCTACCCTGGGGCAGGACAAGTTATCAAATGCCTTACAAATGCCGGGAGGGGTGGTGGTGGGAGGGGGGGGGGGGGGAGTAGGCTTGGAGTTGATGGAACCATAAGGGTTTGGACCTCTGAGTTTGTGTGCTATTGAAATATGCAGTGACCAAGCAGCTTGCTGCTGTTTGGTTGCTCAGAGAGCAGTGCAAAAAAAAAAAAAAAAAAGAGGAAAAAAGAAAAAAGTAAGAGGAAATAAAGGAGTGGTCTAGGGTGAAGAGGAAAAGAATGCCTGTGAACATTTTCTGTGTACACTGTGATTGGTCAATTTTGACTGTTTTTGTTACACAAGCCACACTCCTCTATTTCTTCTGTCACCATTTATTGCACTGGTCCCTAACTAATAGAACTTCTGGAACAAGTTAATGCTGTCAAAAATGTATTGTCAATGAAAGATTAAACTAATAAGAGCAGGCTATGTGTAGCAAACATTGTTTTGCTCTGATGAAGGTGGATAGAGGCCTCCAAACAGAAATTAGGGAAATAATTAATTACATCAAATAGCTAAATTGTATTATAATCATTTTGTTTCTTCAGGATTTTTCTTAACAAAAATCTTCCACCCAAATGTAGCTAGCAATGGAGAAATCTGTGTAAACACACTAAAAAAGGATTGGAAACCAGAGCTTGGAGTAAAACATATCTTATTGGTAAGCCAGATGATACGGGGCTTATGATCTCTGGAGGATCAAGTTTAATGTAGAATTATATAAAGTTTATATTTCTGGGAATGGTTTTTATGCACAAAAGTATGTCATTCGATGATATACTTGACTGTGCTTGACTTTCAATCTTATGATGCCTTGTTTCTAGTTAATGTGATTGTGCTACGGTAGAACTTTAACTAATTGTGTTGATGCTCGGTGATTTATTTTTCCTCCCCGTCAGACAAAGATGTATAGTGTCAAATCCCAAACCCTTGATTTTTGGAACCTTCCATTAACTTGAACCAAAGTTGTTTTCCTCCTTGCAGTCAAATGGAGTTATTTTACCCCTGATTTCTCAAACTACTCTTATTTTTAAGCCAAGTTTTGTTTTCTTTGGATGTTCGAAAATTTGGGATTCCTCTACATACAGCATTGATGGTAACAAATACCAAGTTTTCTTTGTAAAAGTGCTGTCACAGCTATGGTCAATACATCTTGAACAGATGATAGGAATGATGTCATACAATTATGTGTGGCTGTGGTCTAAGAAAAATTACGAGGAGTCCAAAGGTTCCTAACCATGAAATCCTGAGTGCCCAGCACTTAAGCTTATGCGAAAAAAGAAAGTTTTTCCAGTTGCGCAAAGGCAAGAGTTAGTTGTCTGTGGTCCCTGGGTGCTCAAAAACTCAATCGAGAACACGTGCTGTAGGCAAGAACAATTTAAAAGCCTTATTTTGTTATGTCCTACTCATGTTGCTTTTTGCAGACTGTGAAATGTCTTCTGATAGTCCCAAATCCTGAGTCAGCGTTGAATGAAGAAGCTGGTAAGCTGTTATTAGAGAAATATGATGACTATTCAAAGCGAGCACAGTGGTGGACGGATATCCATGCCAAGCACAACCTTGCTAGTAAGGTGGAAAGTATGGAAAAGGCTGAAACTGTAGAAGCTACACAAGGAATAAAAAGGGCTAGCGACAAAGCCCTGGATAAAAAGAAAAAAGACAAGAAGAGGGCTTTGAAAAGACTCTGACAGACCTCTTAGCATCTATTAAAATGGCTGCATATATCAATATTACAACAGATTGAGTGTACAGTGTAAATTTATCTTAAGCTGCTAACAAATTTATATCAAAGATCACTCCATGCCAAAGTAAAAGTACTGGTATGTAAAGTGAAATAAATTGCTCTTTATTGCCGCTGACAAAAGAATAGGAAATGCTGCAAAAAATTTTTTTATGTGTAACTAAGATATATTGCTGTTATAGTAATAATAATTATTATTTTGCATGTAGTTACTTTTTCCACTCTCCTCTGTCAATAGAAGTACTTTAATATCTCAATGCAAGGAATGTTTCACATTCACCGACTACCAACTAAACTGATGTAATGTTAATTTGATGTATAAATATTAGTGAAAACACATTCAAATGGCTGTGATGAGGAAGGTTACAATCTTGTCATAATTATGAGTAAATGGCTCATGAATTTCTGTTGCAGAGAATTTGTTGTCATGCTTGTTCATACAGATTGCTTTGATCAATTTACAATTTATTAAATAATGTTATTTGCTTATGGTTCAAGTTGATCCACATAACTCGTCAGTGGCAAGTTTGTAGCTTTCCATCTATTAATGGCTTTTGATGTACATGTAGGCTGGTTCTACATAATTAAGGACCATTAAGATTGTAACTCTGATGAAGGTGGACAGAAGCCACTGAAAATTCTGAACAGAAGACAACAGATCGGATAACAAAAACCCTAGAGAAGTTTCTGCCATTTTTTAACCCTTTCACCTCCAATAATACCCAGATTTAAGTAACATAGATGTCATTTGATTTTCAGCAACTTCCAAAAACAAACAAAGAAACTCAGTTTGTTTTATGTCCTTACAAGGGTTCGACCCTTAGGTAGAAAAGAGTGTTCTGCTGAAAAAAAAAGATTATTAATCAATTTTTTAGTGTTTAACTGAGTAGTGCAAACCAAGGTCACACAAATTTGCAGTTTTCTTCTTTGCTGTGCTTTAACATTTCTCAATTTGTAGCCTTTGTCAGAAGTTGCACAACAGTCGTTCCTATTGCAAATGCAGGGGTTTCACCTACTACGATTATCAGTTGAGTAAGGCAGGACGAAAGTTTGGTCACCAAGTTTTAACGTAAAAATCGTTTTGTTGTCACGAGCAGCTGGCTCCGTATCCATTGGCAACTTGTCGATCTCTGACATCATTGGCAGCAAAGCGCGCGAAATTGTAGGCGACGCGACAGGCGACCGACGGCTGTTGATATGTTACCAACAGCAACGAGGTAAGTTGCCCGTGACAACACCATAATTTTAGGGCCAAAACTTCATAACCAAACTTCCCTCGTGCCTTACTCAACTGATAATTGTAGTACGTTTCTGAGGAGGACGGCAACTGGTTTTCACTCTGGGGGGACTCTCATATAAAAAGGAGGGGGGTGCTCGTTATACCTTTTAGGGTTTAAACAAAAGTGGATTTGGTACATCTTAAGCTGTTCAGCCTCAAAAGGTCCCACAGCAAGAGCTTTAATTTGCAGTACCCGTAAGTGAGAGTATTGAGCCCAACAAAGCCTGTCAATTAAATTGGTACCTCTTAGGGGTGAAATAGATTTCAAGCCACGCCCACCAAACAGGGTCTTGGTACCTCTTAGAGGTTCTTTTGAAAATGTCAGACAAGCACCCCTGTCCTTTTCATATAGGAGTTCCTCCCCCTCCCTGCCGCATTTTCACCTGTGGGGAAAACTTTCAACTAAACTCTTTATTAGAAAAACTTTCCTCCATATGGTCAAACCAAGCAGGCAAAATCATCCTTGCAGCTGGTCAATATGACCTGTGCCTGGCCCTTACTGAAACCCCTACAAATGGTGGTTGACCTGAATTGAATCTGAATTGACCTGAAACATGTTTTTTGGATGTCGATGTCAGACATGGAGGCTACAGTTCAATGATTAGATTATCAATTTTAATTTCCAAATTTCAATCAGTGATTTATAAAAACTGCTCGTGTGTAATTTGATAAATTTTCCAGCAGAATTCTTCAAACTCTCTGACTAAGTTCATAATAGACTGTGCTGTGATGTGTTGCCTGACGAGATATGGTATAAATTTGTTCTGTTACATGCATCTCGCATACTTTTAGTAATTATTTATGTCAACTTACTCCTTTAAAAGGTGATAAGTTGGAATATGTGCAAGGCATTTCATGAATTTACTGAGCTTTGTTAAGTAGGTATTACAAGATTACCTGAAAAAATGCAACAGTTGTTCTAAAGTGAGTCTTAAAAAACAAACAAAATGTGGTTCCAGTGATTGAGTACCAACTGCTCACTCATTACTAAGCACTTAATGACTGGCCCCAAGAGAACAGTGAGTTTTGTTTTCCTGAGACCTTCAATGTTCCCCGAAGTGAAGTTGAGGGGAAACAAAACTCACTGTTTTGGGGGGGTGGGGTGCAGTCATTAAGTGTTTTGTTATACCGCCCAACCCAAAAATAGAAATAATACTGTGAAATATAATTTCCTTGATGCTAGCTGGCACACAAATTAGCCGCAACTTCAAGGAGCACGACCTGATCAAGTGTAGGTTGAAATTTCAAGGTATTGTTTTCCTAGGGAGTTAGTGAGTTTTGTTCATCCTAGGGAGTCAGTGAGATTTGACCCATGACATGTGACGTGTTCTCCCCCAATCGGAAACATATTTGAGTTAGGAGGTATAAAAAGTAGTATATTTGGCTAGGTCAAACAGATCAAGATACCAAACAGACAGACTGGGGCATTAGAAAGTTCAACAAGAACACTGAAATAGCTTTGACTAACAATAACCTGGAGATGTTCCTTTGAAACAATGTACTCTACTCTTATTGATGAGTAGCAGCGGAAGCACTGGCCAGCCAAATTAAAAGCCATGCACCAGACAAAAACAATTTGTTTGACCTAATTAAGATCTTAACTATGACAACTTGAAATGGAACACCCTCAAAACCAAAGCACTATTTTCAATCCCTGTGGAGAAGTGACAAACATCACCGTTTGATGCATGCCAAAGTGGCCTTCATCACTGGCGCTTATTCAGATTACATGAAGTCAGGGGGTACTTCCTTATATGGGCTATATAATCTTGAATTGGGTATGGTTTTTAGAAGAAGCCACTTTTTCGATGAGACCATCAACAAAATCTCTTCATAAATGATCTTTAGGGCAACTGTGCCAGCTGCAATGGTCATAAATAGGGTATTGAAGTTTTGGTCAGGACATAAATAGGGTAAGAGAAATCGCTGATTTTGGCCATAAATAGAGCCCACTCCCACCCAATTTTTCTGGGAGTATCCCCTCCCCTGGGACGTGAAGTAACTGAGTATTGCATGCCACCCCTCATCACCCCTTAGCTTGAGACTCTTAGTTCATGTGGGCTGCCCTTGCAGTTTGGTAGTATCTTTATGCTCTCTTTTATTTGGCTTGCACCTAATCTTCTCTTAAGAGTCAGGCATGTAGGTAGTATGAGGCAAACTGAGGCACTTGCCTCAGTTGTATTTAGTACCTATTTATTTAGTTTTTGTCGAAGGGGGAAATTGAATGGCTGCCAAATATCTAGGAATAGAATTAAACCACGAGCTTTGCCTCAATCATAATTTTGCAAATTTGTCAGAACTGGGAATCTAATAGGCTATATCTCAAAGAGAGTCTTGGTGTCCATCCTTTCATATGAAAATGAGAGTTCATTCACATGCAAATTAAACTCATTTTCATATGAATGGCTGTGCACCAGGCCTCACATTGATAGAGAGGCTTTGGGCAACTCAAAAAAACCTGTAAATGCCAGAAATACTAGCAAATTATGCCACAACTATTTTAGCTAGAAAAAAAAAACCGCAATAACAATAAAGTGCCTGTCCAAAGTATTTGCTTTTTTCCACAATATTCACACACTTTATTCTTCATTTTTTGCTTCTCCAGAGGGGGGTGGTTAGCCACTCAGTCCAGCCCCCATTCCCCACTAAATCTCCCCCTGAAATAGGTAATCGTATAAAAACTCGAGCATTTGAAGATTTACACTACTCTTAATATACTCATATTTTAAATTTCCTTTAAATTGCACTCGGCCAAAGGCTCGTGAAATTTTGCGGGGATTTTCAAATATCCTATGCTTACACAAATAAAGCTGACCGTGTAGTTGAGATTTAGGCCTGGGAACCAAGAATGTCACGAACCGGAAATAGAAGAAACTTTCCGGACGACGATCTCCAAATAAGGCAAACGAAAAAGAATGTCTGACTTCGTGCTCATTCCCGCTCGGATGGGAACAGTCAGTCATATTTGTTTTCCAGGGTTCTTCATGTTGTTATCAGTCTGTCTATTTGGGAGAAGAGTGTAAGATGGAAGCTGTAACGAAGCACGAATTTCATGCTACCGCAGATGACGAGCTTTCATTCAAAAAGGGATCGGTCATAAAGGTAAACGAAAGCCACAAAGCTTACCATGTAGGATCTCCATTTCTCAACATCTCTACGTAAAATACCGGAATTTGCACTGCAGTTGGTCGCTTTCACCGATAATCGAAGCTTATTAAGTTCACATTGTTGTGCGATTGTTGATGTTTTAGGTTTTAAGCAAAGAGGAGGATAATAACTGGTTCCGAGCTGAACAGGATGGCCGCACCGGACTCGTTCCAGCGAACTACATCACTCTTAAACCACACCAGTTAGTAGAGAGGTTTACAGTTAATGAGGAAGAGTGTGTAATGTGTGAAATTCTAGAACGATGCTATGCTTAAACAAAGATGAGCTAAGTTTGTGTGCACTGTTGCTTTAGACTATTTCTTCCTTTACTGATATAAGCTTATGGGTCCCTATGATATTAACTGTTAATCAATATATAAGCTTACGTCGATACATAGCCGACAGCAAAATATCGCAGAATTTCACATAATTTTTGTTGACGTAGGGACGTTTTAAAATTAGGCTACTATTATTTCCAATGACTTTTCAAGCCTTGATCTGGTACAGCAAAATAATAATATTAACATTAAGAAGGGACATAGAATTGGATTCCTTTTACGAGAATTCTATTTGATCGGATCATGGGATGATTGCATATCATGAATGACATCAAAAATGTATTATCTAAAAATATGGTATGGCAATTATTTAGAACTGAAACTTATTTGCTGACAACTAAATGTGAAATGAAGAAATATTATTTAGTACTATGTGTTATTTTTGTTTCTAAGTAACCAAAAATGATATGTAGTTGTTGCAATGGACTGTGCGGGGAAGTTTTGCTTACAGCATGCATTTCACGGCCACCATTAACAACTGACCAAAGTACCACTTCTAACGGTGCACTGTATATCAGAAGATTTGCTTCTGATTTGAGAAGAGCCACCTTTGTTCTTCTATAAAGAGGAGCAGATATATTCATCTGCTATTGGCCATTCTGAGGCCAAGTCAGCAGGTTTTAATGTCTCATTTTTAACCTGGAGATTGTGTAAGCAATCAATACGGATATTTGCGGTGCAGATTATGCAAATGACATGCAAATGATGTCCTTCTATCATCTGTAAAGTTTTTGGAGTAGTTCTGCCAACCAGTAGATGAAGCTCCTGAAATCACTGTATTAGTCAGTATTGCAGGCACATGTGTCGTTTTACATTTCTGGGTCAATCTATAAACATGGGAACTTGTTTTGTTTGCTTTCTGGGTACAGTTCATTTGACATTTCTATTACAATTCTAATCTTTCTAATTGTTACATTTAACAGTTAACTACAAATAAGACCAGATGTTTTCGACCTGATATTTAAGTGGTAGTGCATTTGCAAGCCTGCAACTAATTTTTGTCTATAGGCAGGTCATTTGTCAGGACAAGGACCAGTTTTGACCTGACAGAAAGCCAGTCTGGTCGGACAAAGAGACATTTGAGACATTTTGGTATTTTAGTATAGACTCTTCGCCAAAATGTTGGTTGTAAATTCGAAAAGCTTATAAGTCAACTGAGTGTAAAATCGCTACTAGCACCAGCAAGGGGACCTTTACATTACTTCTGGTATTATTTTACGTGTTGAAAATTGACAAATTTACAAACGTTTATATCCCTAGTCACACAAGGGCCGTTCTAACGTAACAAGTTTCCCAAGACGTCTAAGGAAAACAGGAAAAGCGATGAAACAATCTCCCGCGTAGACATTCAGAGACTTGAAAATTGGCTGAAATGAATTCTTTGACTTTTTCTGAAAGCAAGTTTCCTCTGGATGTTTTTGGGGTCAATTGAATAAAAAATTTGCGTAATTATTTAAAATGTGGAATTGGAGGTGGTCATGACTATAAAGCGTGACTAATCTGTACATTCAGGCTTTTCACAAAAACATTTCTGTGGTACGGAAACTATATTTCAACCACACTGATAGACGTAAAAAAAACTATAAGAGTTAAAAATTAAACTGATTTTTGATCATATGGACTAGCAAAACATTTGGTTACGTTTTAGAGGTTTAAAAGTTTTTGAAAGCAATTGCATTCAGATAAACGAAATGTGAGTATTTTGGCCATGTATTCAATTTCCATACTATTATAATTGGGCCAATGTGTTACGACTGAAAATGAATTCCACAACACTTGGTAGCAACAAACAATGAGTAATTACATAAGACCTCAGTTTTTAGTAGTTTTTCAGTTTTTCAGACTAAATGGGGCTTCATGATCTTTCACAACACCACCGCAAAATGCGTAAATTAACATGTAGGGTTAGTGGATCTGATGTGACGTGTTTACAATTCGACATAATTATAACATTTGAGACGACGCACTGCGCGTGATAAAATTCTTAGAATTGGAATAAAAACAAAACCGATAACAAAGCTTTTTTGCGTAGTATTGTGTGGCAGTATAACAAAATAACTTGTCCCATATTCGGCCACAAATTTCCAGTTAAAATATTTTTCATTTTAGCAGAAATACCCGGTCAGAGTGTCCGACCAGGCTAAGCTTTTACCTGTCAAAACCTCAAATTTACTGGACAATTGTCCGGTGACCGACTGTTATTTGCAGGCTTGCATTTGTGATTTATGGGAGTTCATTGTTAGGGCTGATAATTGTGATCTATTTTATTTGCAATGCATATGGGAACATTTTCGGTCACGTATTGTAATCATTTTCGGATTGCTGGCGGTGCATTTGTGATCTATTTTAAGGTTACTTCCCACCTTCAAGGGCACAAAAAAAATCATTTTTTCTTTTCTCTGACAAAATTTAAGTTAGTCATTTTATCTGAAGTTTACAAAAGAAAAATATTAAAAATCTCAAAAAGAGGACGAGTTATTTATAAAAAACACATTTTCGAATAAAGTTAATAAACCAGGAAGGTGTCATAATTGCTAAGTGGAAGAAACCATCAGGGGAAATTTTTGCAGCAAACGCTCATCTTGGAGCTTGTATTTCATGTAATTTGGTATTGTTTTTATCGCGCATTTGTTCTTTTGCCTTTGGTTACTTTGCCCGTTTTAGTTTCTTTCTCTTCAATGCGAGAGTGAGATAGAAAACAGGTTGCAATGTGATGCTTTTCCCGGAAAATCATGATCGCTAGGAGGTTCTGTTGTTCCATTGGGTTGCGGTTTCATAAGGTGAGATAATCTCCTGGTGTGGCACAAGTTGTTTACGAATGTTTACGAGCTAAAATCTCGCATTTAATTTTGGGAAGAATACCTCCACTTTGAGCGAATTTATAGAGTATGCAGATTTGACGGATTTTTGTGCAATTTCGCCAGAACATTCCAGGGATAATGACAAACAAAAGTGTGTTGGGAAATTTGGATATTTAACATATTTTTCCTGTGGCGTCCATTTAGGTAACACGTCTTGTATATTTTTAGCTACTCCAACTTTAGATGCGGATATCTAGATAACCAATCAGAATATTGAAAAAGCCTGACACACTTTTGTTGATTGATGCCTTGTGAATAAGACTGTGCAGCCATTTTGCTTGTGTGGCGGCATCCGATAGCTGATAAATTCAATAGAAGAACCCTCCGTCGTTTCATGCCTTACCTGGTCCTGACACTTCCTGAAAGAAAAACTCACTTGAATTGTATTTTTATTGTAAACTACATCTATTAAGCTTTCTTCTTATATATAGTTTGTTTGGCTTTTATTGAAACTGGCGTGCGTGTGATTTTTTTCCCGAAGGACACCCGCGAAGGTGGGAAGTAACCTTAACTGTTTGGAGTTCAGTGCTAGTGCTGATACTTGTGAACTGTGAAGTTATTTGATGTTGAGCAAGTGGGCACCCTTTTATGGTGGTTACGTCATGGGTCATGAAATGTTGTTTCCTAAGCTGTCAAGAGAGGTAAACAAGAAGAGCAAGGCTGAATAAAGAGAAAAAATGGGAAAGGAAATGCCTGAGGAATGCACAGCTAAATCACAAGCATGTGTTTTGAGTCCTCAAAAAAAGTGAGATAAAAACCTTGATTTTACGATGGCTAAAAGCCTGAAAATCATTCCAGTGATGGAAAAATGGTTCAAGGGTATAAAAAGGAAAATAAGAACAACATTCCTTTGAATTTTTCTCGCCTACTTTTGGCAAGAAAATAAATTGCTTACACTGAGTTTCACTAACACTGTTTTAATAGATCCAGCCTTATTAATATATTTGTATAAGGTCTAAACATAAACAATGCTGTTGTCATAAGCTTAACTATGTTACATACTAATTCTTTCTCTAAATTTTTCTCAGGTGGTTTTATGGTAAAATAACCCGAGCTCAGGCAGAGGAAATGCTTCAGAAGCAGAAGATTGATGGAGCTTTCCTCATCAGAGAAAGTGAAAGTACACCAGGTATAGCATATATGGCTCCCGAGGTGTCCTTATGGTTTGTGTGCTGATTCTGTATCAGGCAGGGTTGTCACAAGGTTTTGAAGTAGGCAGGTTTATTATAATTATGACTAACTCCGTGAGCGGGCAGGATGATTCCTCGGCTCCATCTCGGTCCATAAATACGCAAAGAAAGAAGTTGGCCAATATCCCACCATCTTGACCACACACTTGGTCAATAACCTGTATATCTCACTTTTGGTGAGGAACCATATTTATCGCTGGAGTAGGAGTGTGATTTTGCTGTCGTTTTCTAAAGAATCAAACAAATAGCTCTGCGGAGTAGCCAACCCAAAAGTGTGACTTAGATGGTGATTTTTACCAGTAGCTGCCTACTTCCGACAACCCTGACCAGGCAGTCAAGGGTTTAAGCATGGTTTAGGCTCACTATGTTGCAGCTGAATCACTGTCTCAGTGCCTTCCCAACTGTACTAGTGGGTACTGATGAATTAAAGTTTAGTTTTTCCAGATCAATTTTTCTTCAGATGTGATTTTCTGAAGAAGAGTGTTTTTGAAAAAAGTGTTGACTATATTGGTTGTGTGTGAAAAAAATGTTTGGTGACTTCATTTTCCAAACAGGTTCCAATGCAAAGTTGATGAGTGATATAGTACAAGGGGCTGGCAGAGCATCAACACTTTTTATGTGGTATAATCGCAAAGCCAGAGCACTTGACCACAAATTCCTCCAGTACAGTTATTTCATGTGTTAAATATAAATCATGGCCAGCTTAGACATAATGGGTTGAGGTGTTGATGTGTTTGAATGTTGTACATTATAATTTAGTCAGTTTTATTTTTCTGCATATTTTTATCTTCTTTACCTATTTCTTTAACCTTTATTTGCGTTCCTGACTGGTGATAAACTCAACTCACCAAACACCTCTTGAATGCAAACAAAAATAACTGTGTTGGAAAGTTGTTCTTGACCAATCAGTGATGTCAATGATTTTCAGCAATGCACCTTTTAGTTCTCGATTAATTTTGTTATAACAATTGCGATCTGTTCAATGGATGTGTGGTAATTTACAACCTCTATGACTGTAACAATAAACTCATCATATTTTTTTTTACAGGAGATTTTTCCTTGTCTGTGAGGTAAGGATTTATTTAGTAACCTTGGATCAATCCTGGAAATGTCCAGGGCAGGCTTTTAGGGACTGGTCAAAAAGTATTGGGGGGGAGGGGTGGGCCGGAGCAGAGAGGGGGTGGGTCATGATTTTTTGAGCCCTTAGAAAGGGGTGGGTCATTCGATTTTCAGCAACAAGTGGGGGTGGGTCATCCTATTTTAAAACAGGAATAGGCATTTACTTAAAAGTACTGGTTTTAAGAATGGAAAGCTTGAGAGTTTTTTTTGAGAGTTTTTACATGTTTTTGTATCTGTTTAAGAAATAAATATAAATGTATGGACAACTTCATACAAAAATGTTGTTTTCATTGACTTAATGCAAACCAAATTCTTATGTTTTATAACGGGGGTGGGTCATGTAATTTCCAACCTTTATTTAGGGGTGGGTCAATTAGTTTTGTGCCAAAAGGAAGGGGTGGGCCATGTGTTTTTTATCCACCACATTTCCAAATGCTCCAGCCCACCCCCGCCCCTATACCTTTTGACCAGCTCCTTAGCCAGGATTCCGTGAGTGGCCATCCACTAACAGCTAGGGGGTCTGGTGGCATGCCCCCCAGAAAATTTTGAGAAACTGAAGCGTCTTAGGTATGTTTCTGCGATTTTTAGCTGATAAATTTATCGATCGAAACTGAATGATAATGCGTCATTTTCATTGCCAAAAACCTAAAATGGATTGAAACTGAAGTTCCCTCTGCCAATATTAAATGCATCAGTTGTGTTTCTTCAGTTTTTTTTTTTTTCATGAAGAAAGTGAGCAAATATTGTTGCATGGCAAAGAGTTTTTGAATTAACTATTGTGGTCACTTTGAAGGTGACTATGAAACAACACATGCTGGTTCACAAGTTAGCAATTCATGTATCCACCAACAAGCGCTCCTCAGAAGGAATGCTTCTTGCCGGTTACGTGAAGTTCCTTTCGGTGAAATCGGATCACTGCTTTATTTGTTTATTTTCTCCTGAAAAGTGGCCGTTCTCAGGATGGCTGGATGGCCACCTGACTAAAAGCCTGGTCCAGGGGCAACATGACCTAATAAGAGGTCAGCGACACTCAGTCTCAACAAATCGTTCATTTCTCTTTACATCAGTAGTTGATCTTTTAAACAGGTCTGGTAATTAATTAACAGCAGGGAAAGATTTCCTGTTTGATTGAAATTGTAGCAGAACTATTTGGTCATTCTAGCATGGAAATTAGCACTTCTTCTACTCCATGTTTGCAGCTCACTTTAGTGGGCTTGTTTATTAAAAAGAAGCAAGCACAATTCAGCTCAGCATCATTACTTTGTTACTTGACATAATAAAGTGTACTTGAATATGAGCCATTCTTCTTTTTTCCTTCTCTGCAGATTTGGTGATGGTGTGCAACACTTCAAAGTTTTGCGTGATGGGTCTGGCAAGTATTTCTTGTGGGTTGTAAAGTTTAATTCACTGAATCAGTTGGTGGAATACCATCGCACCTCCTCCGTCAGCAGATCACAGTCAATATATCTAAAAGACATGATGGAAGAAGACCAGTTGGTAAGAATTTTCTAAAATTGTACATAATTTGTTTTGAGTTATTTTTTTGTTAAAAAAATACCTCAAAGTCAACGGGTCTGGGGTTTGTTATCATCGGGTCAATGGATCAAAGGATCAATGGATCAATGGATCAGTGAGAGATGTATGTATGTCACACCAATCAGATTGGAGCTACTATAAACAACCAATCAAATTGCCGCTTGTTAACGTGAATCATGTGTGTGGAGATTTCATCCTGATTTTAGAACGGCCATCTTTGTTTTTCTACAAACAGAAACAGGTATTCTTGTAGGGGCCTTATTTTGACGTTTCCTATGCTTTGTTTGCTATGGTTGAGCCCAGGACTTTGTGGATGGGTTTCAAAAGAGTTCAGAATTCGATCATCAGCTGAAGAATCATAGTCTTATTGGCATACACTAACATGTCATCAAGGCTTTGTCCCAAGGGCTTTGCTTTCCCATCACATGAAAGTGTGAATGAAATGAGTCTAGCTGCTCGGTAACTTGGTGAATTCTAGGACAGGAACAATTGTTTTTAGTGCAAAATGCACCATTGGGATGTTGCTGGGCTTTTGTCTGTGATGGTATTTGCCATCGATATCATTTGCATTATGCACAGTTCATGAAAAAAGGATTCAGTCCAAACTGTTTATTTTTGCGCAACATGTTTCAGTTTGTGAATGCAAGTTTCAATCAAGTAGTGCTATTTAGCTGGCTATTCACAGAGTAATACGGTCTTCTCGTTGAAATGTTCCTTGGAATTGATACTGAGATACTCATTTGAAGTGGTTTTCTTTGTCAAAACCAAAGAAATTACAGATGCCTAGTTATGAATGAGAACACTGCTGAGTTTTGAAATTTGTTTTTGTTGCAGATAAATGTAACATGATATTTTTATTAGTTAATTTCAAGTGGTAACTTGACACTTTTGTTTTTCATGCATGAATAGTTGCAATTAAAACTGACGAATCAGTGACTCTTGTTCACACGGTCAGAATAAACAAACAAGAAGCCAATCTAACGGCTTGTCCAGAAACTTTAACTTGATATAAATGTTTTGACATCTCTTTTCTTACTGTTTTCCGTGGCATTTTAATTTCTTGCATTTATGGAAATTCTTAAAAACAGGAATTCTTAGCAGCGATTTTCTTTAAGGTTTGTGGTATGGAACATCTTCAAATATTCCTGAAGACTCCCATGGCAGCAAGTGAAACTGCACATTAGATTAGACTTTGAGATGACACATTCTTTTGTTTTGAAACAGATTCCTTGCACAGTTCAAAAAGGTTAACTTACGTCTCTCATAAAGTGAGAAAACTTTTTCTGTAACTGACTTTTTGTCACTAAAGAAACTCGCAGGCATTGGGAAGGGTAATGTGACAAGGAGACGTCCCAAACTCTGCAGATTTCATGGTGTCTCAGTTCTTCACGTGTCTGGTTGTTTCTAGTCTCAAGTTAGGTAACGCTGTTTACCTTCCATGATGGAAGGTTTTTGGTTTTGATATCGAAATTAATTTGAAGCAGTTTTGTGGAATATCAAAACCAAAAAATACACTATGATTATTGCTGGCAACAGGATGAGACCATGCCTGATTGGGTCTTGTTATAAAATGAGTTAAATTCAATATATTGACTAGCAAATGTGACAATTTTGCTTTTCACGCCAACGTTTGTAACTTGATATTTTTGTTTTCCTTGTCGAGGTATACAACGTGAAATTCTTGTTTAATTTCTCAAAAACATATGGGCGATGTGGTTTTTCTTGGTTGCTGGAGATAAATGGTATTAAGTTAAACATCTGGTGAAAAATGGAAGAAGAACGATTTTTTTTATTCCAAATGCTCATCATTTCACTGATAAACAAAAACTAATCTAATTATCAGATAGTCACATCTGACATGTTGAGTCACAGAATAGTGCATTCTTATTCTATTGCCACCTTTGCCGTTAACAGTATAACCACTTCAAATTAATACACAGTGATATCAATTAATACAACTGAGAAGCGTCTCAACGAGAACCTACAGTACAAACTATTTCCAATGACTTACTCTGGAAAGCTGGTACAAAACACTAACTTGGAACGAATGCCTCTTAACAGATGCCAACAACTACTGGCACCTTACAAATGATCCACGCCGTAAACAAAACCGACAAACGGACCTCTTGCAGACCAACTTTATTTGACTAACAATAGACGGACCTCCAACAGACCGATTTGACTACCAGTAGACAGATCGAAACTGACCAATGACCGATGACAAACTTTACACGAGTCTTATAGCCAATACCATTGTGGCTAAACTGACCAATGACTTTCAACGGACCACTTATAACACAATTGACTGACAAACACTATTCACTTGACTCTGAAGATGACTTCTGCTCAGGTTGTTGAAACGTCACTCACCAACAACACTGAGTTCTTTTCAGAACTACCCTCACCCGGATGATCGACGATCACACAATATGAACTAAAGAACAATTTGTAAGCTACTCCTAAGTGAAACAAATTCTAATTTTTTTGCTGTACATCATAACCAAACAATCTTGTTGGATTAACCTTATTACAACTGTTAAGAGTGGGTTTTGCTACCTCCAGGCGCTTTTAATTCACAAAAAATAACTCTTGCATGCTTTGTGTGCCTATGTTTTTTTTTTATAGTAACTGCTTTCATACTGTTATTATTGATGTATAGTTAAACAAGCTTAAAAATATAAATAATTTCTAGTTCTTTTGCCCTATATCTGCCCAGCTGTTTGCAGAGGTTTTTTTCTTACCTCATGTCAATCAAATTTGACCTGTAAAAATAAAAACCGTTTTTCCTGCTTGTTCCTTTGAGCAATTAATATTTGACTGCAAGTGTGGGGTTTCTTTGTGCAAATGGTCATCTAGGTCCAGCAAAGTTGCAGGGGTTTTCTGTAAGCACTGATGGGCATGCTGGTGACATCACTTGTAATTGTTAATTGGGGAGTACTCAAGATCTTATCCTCTTTCCATCAAGGCCTGACTATCTTGCTTTATCAGACTCCACAGGAAGAGGTCTATGTCGCAGCTTATGAATTCCGTCCTGAGGAGGAAGGAGAGTTGTATTTTAAACGTGGAGATTTAATAGAAGTTCTTGACAAAGAAGATTCAAACTGGTGGAAAGGCAAAAACATGACCAGTGGAAATGTGGGATTGTTTCCAGCGACCTATGTGCAAAAGAAAACTTGATTAGGACTCAATTTGTTGTCAAAAAAGTAATGAACTTTTATACTGTTGTAAGTAAGACAGTCAGAAATGTAATTGTTAAGATTGTTGAAACATACTGTACATGTAAGGGCTACAAAGTTGATTATTCTTCCCATAATTAACAATTTATTGTTTGTGTACTGGGTTTGCAAAATAATATAATATATTATGGTGGAATCCTGATTTTTTGAGCCCTCATTTCTTCAGCATCCTCACCACCCAAAGCAGAAGTGTGTAATTTTATCCAAGATATCTCATAGCAAATTTTTATTTTCCCTTGAGGTTCAAGAAATTGGAACTCCATTGTATTATATTCTCGTCTATATGAGGTTCTGGTTTCAGTTTTGCTCCATTAGTGTTTTTCATGAAGAAAGGCGGCACTTAGTAAGGCCTGAACATTTTCTAGTATTTTACCTAGCAGCTTCCAACTTAGTTGCCTGGACTCTTCCCAACCCATGTATTTTATGCAAAGCCTATCCACAAAGATCAATTAAATACCTCCTACTAGTGTAACTCAAGGTCTGTACTGTAAGTTACAAACCAAGTTTTTTCCATTTCTGTTTTTGGTCCAAGTGCATGGGCCATAAATCAAGGGGAATGACAAGGATCCGTAACTTATAGTATGGACAGAGAAGGCAAAGTTAGTAAGATATTTATTAAATCTGTACATGTCTTTGACAGGTTTGGGAACAGTTTCAAATTTTAGCAGGCTGTACAGTAGAATACTACGCAGTAAACTGAGCAATCACAGTGTGTATACATAGTAGCAAAGAGGTAAAATAATAATAATAACTAGGAACTCGTAGCTGTGGATGATCACTTATCTGTCATCATTGCTGAATTTACAAGTTTCTTCCAAATTTTTGTGGATCAGGTGGTAAATTCCATGCAGCACTTGAGCTAAGTTTGAGTTCAGGACATCTGTAACTCCTTTTAGCTGTTATTACTTTGGTATATAGATAGCGCTTTGCAATAATTCTGTAATATGTACTTTTTATAAACTAAAAAGTAAGTTGAAGAGTGGAAATGGAAGCTCTGGTTCTTATCATTTTTTGTTCAGAAGGAGCTTTTCCTTAGGCCTTGTGGAAGTTTGTCATTTATATTTTCCATGGTTTCACTTAAAAGTATGTATTTCTTTTGATCTGTATTCATGGCTACTTAAATGCCTTTGTTGATAATTTACACGTAAGTGCTCTTATTGTCAAAATTCTAATAGTCACTCTTTGCCAACTTTAATGTATTTCATAGGTTAAGTTTCATTGCAAGACAACTCTAACCCATGTTGCTTTGTCTCTTTACCTGTGAGCAGCTGCTGTGTTAGCATCATGCTTTTGGAAGCATAAAGTACACACTGTACGTCTATGAATGGTACAGTTGCACTTAACTTAAAATAATTTAGGTGGTACGGTGTTAACGCTGTTATTACTGATAGCTAGGAATGGCTGAAATTAATATAATTATGCAAAGTTTAGTTCCCAGATCGATTTTTTTCATAATGTGTTGTGCAAAAAAACCTATGAAAAACTGCTTGTGTGCATTATGCGTAACTCAACAATAACAATTGAGTAGAATTATAATAATACTTGAGGCTTGATGAAATTTGAGTTTTGACACCCTCCCTGAACTGTTGCTGTAAGAGAACACCTTGGCTAGACTCATTCAAGTGTTAGTGGAGCAGTTTGGATTGTCGAGCAAGAAGGTAAATTGTTAATAAGAGACCACAGCCATTTTCTCTGACTATTTTAACTTCTTGCTTGATGAGATTTTGAAAGAGCAAGGAAACCCTTGCAGACAAATTTATGTAATGTGGTGGGAGTGACAGCTTTGTTGGTATCACTTTTGGAGGTTGTTTACTTGAGTGAGAGAATTTAAGGTAAAGTTTTTTTGTGTGTGAGTAAATTGGATGATTTGGAAGTAGATGAAAGTTCAAGAGAGAAATTTCAAGCCTTGTTCGAAGGGCCTCTCTTCTTTCTGTGCATGGTGTGAAGAACAGAAGCCTGGCAACAAGGCCCTCTTTAGAATAATGTTATTTTAGACTTGTATAGCACAGGCTAACTGTATGAACATAACAAGGTGGCCATAATTTAGGATTGCACTGAAGCTAGATTTATTAGTAAGAATTAATGATCTGCCATATAGTAGGATATTTGCAATTAGATGTAAGCATTATTCAATCATGGTAATTAGTGTAACAAGAAAGTGATTTTCTAGTAAATATTGCTTTATATATACGTTCTCAGTCATCGATTGTCTTTGTGTGATCAATCAACATCAACCCATAAACTTCCAAGACTGATCAACGTCTAGATTCTTCATACAATAATGGTACATTATCTAGCAGCCATGTAGTGAGAATAAAGAAAATCGTCAGTATTCAAAAACCAATTGGGGGGCATTCTCGTCTCCAGAGCCTCCGTTTCTTTTGGTCACGTAGTCACCAAATTAACGACATTTCAAGATGAGTGGCACTGGGAAAGAGAATACTTGAGGGGTAAGAAATGAGGAATTCCAGCCATGCGCACAAAACAACTTCCTTGGAATTACACATGCATTCAGTTGAGTAGTCTATATTTTATTGTCTTACAGTGTCTTTGGACGGTGCCTACTAAATACAAAATTCTTTTCGCCAAATTAGGACCATGTGGAAAAAGTAGATCTTAGCAAGGGCAAGGGCTATATGTACTGGAAGCCACAAAGAAAACTAGGGGTAGCCGCGCATTTGATCGAGAAAATTGGTCTTGAATCTCGAATAAAAATGCTGAAGTCAGCATTTTTATGAAAAAGGAAGAATAAATATTTCTTCACAGATTTCCTTAGAATTCGCCTTTACCAACAGAAAAGCAAAGACATTTATAAAGATCTTTAAACTACATGGTAAATGGTAACAAAAAAAAAAAAAACAATTTTGGTATGATTTTAATAACAAAATAGTCGCAACAACGCTTTTAGCATCTTTGACGTTTAGCCAAAATACAGTCTAAACAGCTGTTCCTCACAACCAGAAACTAATCACGTGTTGAATAGGCTTGCCACTTCCATTTCATAAAATAAAATGTAAGGGTAACCATGCGTTTTCTTAAGTTAAATGAGTTGTTTTCATGTTTTTGGAAAACTTTTACGGCGCCCGTTACATTTTTTCCTGACACCTCAGTAAGTAAAATATTTGGGTCTCTCGCACTTGTTTTGCGCGCACTACGCCATCTGCAGGTACATGTTTACAATTGGATTTCGGTATAATTTTCTACGGATAAAAGCGGGATAAAAGCTATATTTTCAGCTGGAAGATGTTAACATTTAGTGGTTAGCGGAAATGCTGCTATTCTGGTACTCCTGGTTTTAGTACTGGTTCATTAAAGTTGATTTGGTCACAGTAGCAAACTTTGCTTTCATTTTAGTCGCGCACTTCGTAGCGTGGTTTAGCGCGCGTGTTTAGTGTAAACCCAATCTCGTTCCCAGAGTCTTCGTTCCCCTTGACCAGCGGTCGGAAAACGAGAGCTCTGGGAGCAACCATTTGAGGCATGCGCCATAGATGCAGGCTGCGCAGTGAAACCGGATGGGCAGAATCACCTGAATTCGGTTATTTCAAAATGGTTGCTCCCAGAGCTCTCGTTTTCCGACCGCTGGTCAAGGGGAACGAAGACTCTGGGAACGAGATTGGTGTAAACCATGCCTTGCGCGATGCTCAGAAATTGAGCGCACTAACAAAAGTAGAGGCTTTGACAGTACGTGTCTGGTTACCTTTCCTCTTCGGCGTCGATTCGAAAGCGTCGGGCCACATTTTTTGTTTTAATGTAATTATAGCACATTTGTCGGTTCCGTCTCTTACCGTTATAAATTTATAAATGGCAACCCGGTGGAGTAGGGGGGGGGGGGAGGGGGGGGGAGGGGACTCCCATATGAAAAGGTCGGGGATGCTCGTTAGGAAAATTTGAATTAAGGTGATTTCCGCAGAACATTCGAGCAATAATGGCAAAAATAGTTACCAAAAAAACCTCATAGCATGATATTTTTTGAATAAAAGTAAGAAGAACCTATCGAGATGTAAGCTCTCAAGCTGACCCCGCGAGGGAAAATTTAACTTGAAGTTATCCATATTTCAATTAAAACGGATGTTTCGCGTTAGTTGAAAACACAATAACACATGCATCAAGCATTCTTAGGATGTTTGACATTAATTTTCTCCAGAATGCTTGGGGATTTAATCGCGGGGTCACTTAAAGAAATGAAATACAGTGAGGTGTTTCAAATAGTATTAAAAAGTTACCGTGCTGTGAGTAGATTTTTAGTAAATAATTTTTGTACTAATTGCTCGAACTTTGAGCGGAGTCCATCTTAAAGCCCTATAGGAGACCAATCTAAGCATGGCTGGAGCTTTATTTGACCCCTAAAAGATACCACTTAAAAAGGAATAGGCTTGATTACGAGCCGCGCTAGGAGTCCGCGCTAGTAGACCGCACTTGAGAGACCGGCGAAAATCGAGCCTAAAAACGGAAATAGTAGCGTTTTCTAAATTATTGTTTCTTCGAGAGCACCCTAAAAGATACTTTGGCAGCTAAAAATTGTGGCGTTTTGTCATGGACACCCTAACTGAGACCAGAATCCCTGATTTATACCCCAAGAGAGACGAAGAGCATCCCGATCTTTTCAAAAGGGAAGCCTTCCCCACCCGGGTATTCCACCCAGAGAATTATTGGCTGCCGAAAAAAAAGGGTTCTTTTGTTTCGTTGTCGGAAAATTTGTATGACAAACACAATGTTTGCAAACAAATATATATATATATTTTTTTGAGTCGAATTTTATTTACAGCCTGAGCACTTGCAATACTTACATTACTGCAAACAAATATCTTAATTCTGTTATCTAAGGTCTAAAAGTTCTTTTTGAAGCCTTCCTCAGTGCTCGCGCGCGCGAGAACAGTGTCAACGTTTATGACGTCACATTTTACCAAGAAAAACAGGAAAAGGAAAGAATGAATTGCTGGAGTAGAGGATTTCTCATAGTGCTCTTCACATGTTCACTTTCCTTACCACCTATTTCTTCATATCCTGGCTTACGAACAAAGCACAAGCTGCGATCGGTAAGTGACCTCTGTTTAAAATAATTTATATGTTATCTAAACGTTTTACGGAAAATATTTTCTGAAAGGTGTTGTAAGACATCTGCGCAGCTGCGTCATTCTGCCTACGAGGTCGAAACAATGCAGTCGCAAGGCAAATCAGAAAGGCTGCAAACTCTGGGAGAACTCCCGTGTAAAATGGACGGGGCTGCTCGTCGGAAATTAGGAAAAGAACCCCTAATAGGCACCAAGATCCTATTTTGCGGGCGTGGCTTGAAATATTTTCACCCCTAAAAGGTATAGCAATTTTAAAACAACTCATTATCTCCTGCCATTGTTTTTTCGGCTCAGTACCCTAAGAGGTATCTCAAAAGCTCCCGCTGTGGACCTTTTGAGGCTGAAGACCCCAAGAGACACAAAAACCGCTTTTTTAACCACTAAAAGGTACGACGACCTCCCCCGGCCTTTTTATATGGGAGTCCCCCTCGGGGGGGGGGGGGGGGGCAAAATGACTCAAACCAGTCAGATACAAAGTGACACGAGATCAGTTGACTGAACTTTATAACCATTTGCCATGTCCTCATCGCAATAAAAACAAAAACAAAAAATCCACGAAAACCAAGCAGCATACACACGGATGTCATTTACGCAAAGAAAAACAGGATTTTACTTTTATCTTTTGCCTTCTATTCTTGATTTTTCAGCGGCGATCGCTTTCAGAGGACATAAGAAACTGCAAACATTGGAAGTTTGAAACCACAGACGATCCACATTTTGCCAATATTAATGTCAGGCTGAGTAATTCGGTGAGGGTAGTTTTAGTTTATTTGTTTGTCCGAAAAGTTTGCCCATTATTTTCGCTTAAAGATCAAAAAAAAAAAAAAAAACTATTTACAAGGCTTGAAATGTCCAAAACCTTCAAAGGTTTAAAAGTTGTTAATGTTTATAAAAAGGTATTAGCTATTAAGAAGTGACTGCTCATGAAATCCGTGGAAATGTGGAATTCGATCATTCTAGGGGAACTCTTCTCCAATTTATTTGCACTTTTTTTGTCCATTTCCCGAAAACTTTAACAGCTGTTGCCTTTCCGAAAATCATAGCTGGCCTATTTTCGGTGCTCAAAACGATTTGTTATCGATCCAAAAAACAACAGGCATTATATTTTTCATATCACGAAATGGACAAGGAAAACAGGCCCTCTGAACAAAACGAACTATCGGGTGCCCTGAATACGGCTAACAGATTTCAAGACTGAGTCAAATGTATTGAAAGCCACTTTATTGTAAATTTGAAAGGCTTAATACACATCTTCCACCAGGCAGGAGCGACAAAGAAGATGTCCGTGGCCTTACAGTGTGCAACAATGAACAAAATACAAGAGCCAAAGTCAGCTTTAAGAGTTCCTCCGGTAAGATGCCAAAGAAAAATGATTCATTTTTATTTATATCTTAAGACTTGGGGGCAGGTTGTCAGTGTGACTGAAAGCCAAATTTTTAATAATGATGGGTGGGAAGAAATCGCATGTAGAAAAACAAGGACAGTATGTGAGCAAAACCAAACGCCAAGGGGATGCTGGAGCGATGATAAAGGGGCATTGAAAATGGCTAGTTCTTTGATTTGCACTTTCTTGGCCTTTTGGGTGCTATTTTGTTTCTACTGCCGCACTGAGACAAGGAATTCGTAACGAATCGCGCGGTGAAGACCTTGGTAATTCAACGAGGTTGTGTTTTTTAAAGCTGACGCGAAATGTCCTTGCTCATATGTCTTAAACAACCACAAAGAGTCTGGATAACGCTATTTCTCTCATGTGCTTTTGACGAAAGTAGAGAAAAGAGATACGTAAGGGGAAGGAAGGACAAAATATGAATAAAACAAGAATGCCTCTGTCAAGGAGGCTAATGCCACTGTTGTTCAAGAGAGAGTCTCCCTTCAGTTAGTTATCTAAAGATTGTCATCTGTTTCAGGGCAAGACACGTGACTTGGCTTATAGAATCGCCGTTGCAACAGATTCTTACCACAAGGACTCGAGCGTGCGCCTACACAAATGTCAACTCTCCACATGGAACGAAGACGCCCATAGTCTCGTGAACTGCAAATTCAATATCAGCGTTTGGCCCAATGGAATGTTCTACTACAAATGCTCTAGATGTTAGTATAGGAACCAAGAGTGTCTTTGATTTTTTTTTTGTTGTCTGTGATTTTGTAACTAACCCATCAGTACTGGACGACTTAGTTTCGCGGAAGTCACCGCTTATACGATGCTTACCTCCCCATTTAGAACTTAATTTCCCGGAGCCGGCGGGCTAGAAAAGCAGACTTCACAGTGGGAAGAGCTTGTACAATTTAGTAAGATTGAATTTTAAAACTAAACGGTTCGAAAACTGCTGTGAACGGCGCATTCAACGTTCACACAATTTTGTAAAGGAAGATCACCTCCCGGGAGTGAGAACATTGCGTAGATAAACAGATGTGACAACTATAAAGAACTTACAAGATTTAGTTATCCTGACAAGTTTATGAGGAAAATGGTCGAAAACTGCTACAAACGAGACCTTTAAATGTTATAACTCTTTCTCGGGTGTCTCTTCTTCTCGCCTCCAGCAGCGCTCCATGCCAGTAGCCTGAGTTGTAGACGAAAGTTAAACCGGCTGTATGTAGCGTCTGCGACGCAGGCTACATGCCAGAGGACGGGATGAAAGTCTGAGACTGTTATATTTTGTTTTCTGTTTAGATCAACAGGGTCAGCTGACAATTTCAGCTTCAACCTCACTGAGAGCCACACAGATTAATCTGTATAACAAAGGAGAAGTAGGTCACGTTGCTTGCTTTCTGTAATTTGTATTTAGAGCGGTTTTTAATTTAGTATCGTAAAACCAAAACCAAAGTATATATACCGGCTGACTTTGGCCATTCACACAGGACGCGACCACAGTACGCAGACAATACAGTGAACCAATCAAAACTCAAGCGAATACGTGTAGTGGGGGCACGAAGCGCGGGAAAACGTCCGTAGGCGAGGCACGATTGGTTTTGGTTTTACATCTGATTGGTTGAGACAATGGTGCGAAGTTTTGAAGCAAATCAGTAAGCGTAGTACCGTAAAACAAAACCAAATAGGTGAATGTTTGCATAAAAGAAAGAATGCAAGAATGAATAACTGAATGAATGACTGAAAGAAAAAAGTGAACGAAGGTTACCTACACACTCATATTTCAAAGAAAAATTCGTTGCCAGACGAGCAAATACTGCGTACTAACGAAGAGTGCGAGAAACAAGAAGCAAGCATTTTCGTGGCTTGAGTTGCTAGTGTTTCACAGGTTATCCCCGACGATATTTTTCAAGGTTGCCCTATGTCAACGCAAAACCTTGCCAATACTCATTTGTATACCTGGGATGTGTGAAGCACTGAAAATAAAGTATCTTGCTGAAGAACACAATACAGCCTAGTGGCGATCCAGACCTTGATCTTTTTTTTTGCTTGCTCTGCCGGCTTTGCTTCCTTCTGTGTTTTTTTTCCCTTTTTTACCCAAAATAAGGGAGAGAGGGGCCCTCCCCTAGATCAGCCACTGCAGCCACCGGCGTAACCTTTAAACCTGAATCAAAATCCGTCTTTCTAACCAATAAAACTTCCTTTTCGAGACCTCAGATGGAAAATGGAACATTTTACTCTCACAATTGTTATATTATTGATTATATACTTCTATCTTGTGGAGACTAACTTTCATGGCTATACTCTTTAACCTCTGTTTTCAGTCTTCTATTCTTCTTATCAACGCAACCTGCAAGCCTGCGGTATTGACCCTACAACTGGTTGATATGTACAAGCAGCTTGATAAGGGCAAGAAATGGACTCTTGAGTTCCCGTTGTCTTGGTGAGTCACATATAATATAAAAATATCTCCTGCTAAATATTATATTAAGAGCATGGGTAAAATCTTTTAAACCCGTGGGTTTTCGTTCACATTTTTCCAATCCCTGTCTTAATCTATATTTTCTTGTGTGAAAATAAAGAAACTTGCACTTGGAACTTAAAACTTGAAAGTCACAAAATAGATGAAGGACGATTTTAGGATCAAAGTCGACGACTTGGGAGAAGTTTTAATCAACCTTTTTTTTAGATTTCCTAGTGGTAGTTTGTATGACAACACGACATCTTCCTTTATTATCACATTGTGATTTCCCCTAGCTGAAATTAAACTATATGGCTATGTGATGTTTTTGTTGCGTACACTCTTATGATACGTTAAACCAGACTGACTACTCGTCTGTGCTGTGTTCGTAAGATTCTTGTAGCGAATCTAAGGAAAGGACCAAGGGGCTGGACAGAAACTTGAACGTATAAACTGACCACCCCTTTTAAGCAAAAACAGATGAATTTTCATTGGAAATAGGAGCATAAAGGAAGAAAACGTGCGTAGTATAATTAACGGTGATTTGGTGAAGTAGTGAAGTAACAGATTTTGATAACAGTAACATTAGACATAAAACTCTTACTGTAACTTTCTTCTTCTGAAAGTTACATGACCAACACCTCTCGCGGGATGTTCAATAATACCTTGACAATACTTCTGCAATACTTATGTTACCTTTTAATTGCTGAACAGTTCAGGAGCTTCGAGTCTGAACTACCGAGGAAAATGCTTTGTAAAAATATCTCACGTCTGTCGCGAAGTCATCACTCCTGTGAAGAAGACCAAGTTTGACTTTATAGATGGTGAGAATTAGCTGTCAAGTACGAGTTTTTTTTTTAATAAAACCAATGCTCTCAAGACCGAACTACATGTTTCCTGTCACAAAGAACATAGAGGTACAACCAGAGACCGAAGCGTGGCAAGCGCGGGAAAACAAGCTCAACCGCGAGAAACAAGTAACCGGCTACCGTGGAAAGCGCGGGAAAAGTATCATGAGCCATATCAATGAGCGTTTCCATTCGCGTGGAAAAACCGATGATAATTTTTTTCGCTAAAGGGAACACTACAAATCTTCAACAAAAAAATGAGACGGTATGAGTGTGTACCATTTGACAGTATTTGAAAACCTTCCATTGGAAAGGACTGTTCCATTCTGTTTCCCACCGAAACTACTGAGTATTTCATTGGAGCAATAGTGCAAAAAAGCAAATGGAATAGTGATTTTCTGGTCATTGCAGTAAAAACGAGAAAAGAGTGTTACTTCCGAAGCTATTCCAAAATTTCCAAAAGATTTCCTCTGAAAAAGGCCCGTTCCATTTGGTTTCCCACCAGAAAAGTCGTTGTTAAAGCGCCCAGTATTTCGACACCTGATTACTGAGCTGAACAAATCATTCACGCTGATATATGCACGTTAAGGAATAAATTCCTTTGAAAAAAATGTTGAATTTCAATATTCATGTATGGTAAACACCTCCCTTGTTTCTACCGTCAGGTGAAATTGAGGAATGTGAAAACGTGAAGAGCATTCTGGGTAAACTTGCCAGGAGTAGTTTTGCGGCATCTTTTGGCGTCAACGATGACTTGTCAGCGTCGCTAGCTGTTACCGCAATACTGGAACTTGCTCTGATTATAGTAACACTTATTGTCAAGGTATTTACTGGTAATCTCATTTTTTTGGCTCGTGGGTATAAACACGTGATTTGAATAGTAATGGAACGGTTTTCAGTGTGTTTTTCTTTATCACATTCTTTCATTTGTTTAAAACGCTTGCAAGTTGCAACACCTATGTACACAACCAGATGCAAAATCTAAACAATCAGGATTTGGCCACTTCTGTTGGCGCAATGTCGTGGCCAGAGTCAGCGCTCCAAATGGTCAGCGAGAATGTCGTAACGAGTATCTTATTTGAGTCCTCAGTGGTTGACTTTTTTGTTCTTTCTTCCTGCTCTGATTGGTCGAGGCGGTTTTGATATTGTTACGAGTTAAAAAATAAACGGTTCAAACACTGCTGCAAAAGGCGCATTGCGAGTCCACTCTATACTTCACAAATTGACGCCAGTTTTTCATGCGCCTGTCCTGTTATTGATCATGAATTTCGTCATAACAATGTCAAGGAAGCTGGGGATCCGCAAATTACTTTGACAATGTTATGACGAGATTCATTGTTGATAACAGGACAGACGCCTGAAAAACTGACGTCAATTTGTTTTTGACAACAACAGAAAGGCAGAAAGGAGAAAATTACGTCAAAACGCTAGAAATTCATGTGTCTGTCCGCTTAGTGACAATGAAGATTAGCTAACAGCCGCGGGGGAGTTGCTGCAGTTATTGTGAAATTAACAAACTGACTTCAGTTTTTCATGCGTCTGTCCTGTTATTGATCATGAATTTCGTCATAGCGTTGTCAAAGAAGCTTCGGATCCACGAGGCGATAGGCAAATTGACTCGGAAATCCGAGTGTCAAATTGTCCGCTCTCGCTCGTTGACGCAACGCATAAATTATAAATTCATGTGTCTGTCCCCATATTGACAATGAAAATTAGCCAATGAGCGCGCGAGAATTTCTGCAGTTATCGTAAAATTAGCTATCGATATCTTCACTTTCTGATAGGCTTCTATTACATGCAATAGTCGGTAGGTCCAGCTTTACAAAATTAAATCAAGTCCTGATCCTTATTCTTGTTCTTCTACTTGTTCTGAGCAGGTGAAAATAAAACATTGCTGACGCAAGAGCATTTTTGAGCCTTCTAAAATTGAGCTAAAATATGCAATATGTTAAACACATAAAAATTAAAATTGACAGAAAAACTTATTTTTTAGGTTCTGTTTGTCGGTTTTACTAAAGGCTGGAATTCTTCTAGAAAAGAATTTTGTGATCGCTTCTTTAACGCTGTTCGAATATCTCGCACTAATCAAGTGGATAAGAAGAGAGGTGCTGAACCAGATACAGAAGAACCAAGATGAGAAGAACGTTTTCTGATAGAAGGTAAGTTTAGCAAGCTGTGTGGGAAGAAAGGTGACACTTAAAATTTTGTCTACATGCGTAGATAATACATTGTTTTTCACGGCGTTTGGCATAGTAGCAGGCTAAAATTCTCGAGCACGGATGGCTTGGCTTTATTAATCTCACAGTTTTAAACTGCAGTAGAACAGCAGTCGTCAATCAGCATATATGACGATTGTTTCTCCCTCCCTAATTAACTCACACTGGTCATAAAATTGCAGATTGCTATTGGATAGCTAATAATTACTACGTTTAAAAGATGAATAAGTTTAGTAACCAGGTTTCAACCAGGTGTTGTTACGGGAAACTGGTTCCGTTTCTACTGGCAACTTGTCGACTTTTGACGTCATGCGCAGCCTAGCGCGCGAAATTGCAGGTGACGATATTGTTATCACTGGAAACGAGTAGAGTTTCCCATGACAACACCGTAATTCTCGTCATACACCAAAGTTCCGTCGCGGCTTACTCAACTGATAATCGCAGTAAACCCTCATTGCATGTCTTCATGCTGATTCGTGTTTATACTCTACTTTGTCTACAGACCACTGATACGACCATTCAAAATATCCTACTGATGTTCATAAGATTAAAAGACTAAATGTGAATAGTCAAAGATTTGCTCTTATTAAAAGTTGTTATCGTTCTAAACAAAAGCAGTTTGGCTCTTTAGTCCCCTTATTGACCCAAATCAACCTTTCCGTTGTTCCGTTAGTGTTGGTACCAGTCCAGACTCCAACCTAGTCCCCAGCGCGCTTTCCTCAAATGTAGGAAGAGCGGGTTCTGAAGAGGAAAGTGCCCTGGTACGAGGTACTCTAAACCCTGGAGAGGAACAGCAAAGTTTGAGTTCTGGTAAAGCCATTGTATAATGTTCTTGAGACATCTAACCTTCACAGGGCTTTTCTTGACTCAGGTGCGGTACAAATGAGTCTCGGTGAAATATTCCAACAACCTAAAAAACTGTCGGTGTCGACTCGCGATGGAGTAGCAAAGATACGTCGGTACTGTTTGGTCATTAACCGCGACGTCAACAATTGTATCAAAACTTTTAATGAGGAAATAGAAAAGGTTTTTGTTAAGACGATTTAGATAAAGTTTTGAACGACTAGTAGCTTTATACTAAAACAATTACATTATTCGCTCTCGATTTCCATGCGTAATAGTTGACTGGGACTGCGCCCTCGTCAACTAACCCACGATAGAAATCTCGAGCTCATAATCTAATTGTTAAATAGAAACACGATTTTAAACCAATCAGCGCGCGTACATCCTTTGGGCCATTTTCTAATACTCTATAAAAGTATTAAAATCTATGAAGAGTCACTCGCTAGACTAAGTTCATTTGCTCCTTGATATCTTCCATTACGATTGTCTTATAAAAATGCACATCTTGTTATAGTTATGTTTTAGCTGCGCAATCTCACATATTCAAGTCGTCCTCCTTCATTAGGCCTGTTCCACAAATTTCTCATCATCTTCAAGATGTCGGTCACAATGCCTTCGTTACAGTTGTTTACGTAGTCGATAGATTCGATTTTCGCAGCTTGCGGAGTGTTCACTTTGACGTAATACAGAAATGTCTGTAGCGGCCAATCAGGATTCACGTCAATCACTTGAGCCTTAGTCACCGCACCAGAGTACATGACCGGGATACTCGGCCCAGTGATCTCAAACACTTCAACAAAAGCTCCCGGATGAAAGCCGAGACTGCGAAGCGATTTCTTGAAAACGCAGCATTCTTTATACATTTCTTTGACTCCCAGTGTTTCGATGCCTTTATCTGGCCTCGGGAAATTTCTTTTTCCGTTTGATATAAGAAATTTGGCGAATTCTTCCTCGTATGATGTGTAAATCGTTCTACCGGTGTGGAATATGTTACGATCTTCGCCTGGAAGGTACAAGGCCAGGAAACTCCATGGCTTGAGTCGAAAAATCTGGCGTAGCTGTATATCCAGAAATTTGAGGGGAAGAGACAAATTAATGTGGACCTCTTTCATTTCCTTTCCTACCAGTGATGCAACAATAACCTGAAACAATTCAAAAGAAGTTTTAACATTTAAAACTGTTGTAATCCACCATGCCGTCTAGGCTTCCGGCTCCAGTCTTTAATTTCGCGCCCTTTTTCAGTTTTTCTGTTTTCTTCCGTATTTAATTTCCTAGCCCGTTTTCGCTTTCTTTTCTTTGCGTTTGCCCACTTGTTTCTGTTTTGCGCTCCTGTTTTAGCTAGTAGTTCGTACCGATTTCTTTGGCCTTCTGCGAAGACTAATTTCATGCTAATAATGAATAGGCCTAGAGCATGTTCGCAGAGTGAAACACAGCAATACTTAAATCTTTATTAGACTGAGTTGTACGAAACACAGCAATACTTACATCTTTATTAGAATGAGTTGTAAGAGTAACATCCCGAGACTTCCCGATCCGCGCTGCATCCGAAATGTTCGTTGGTATTTTTGACGGATTAAAGACGCAGTCATAGTCGCCATTTTCCTCTTGAATTACGTCATGTTCTTCTAAAGGAAGACAACTTTTGAACAGGCATACCTCTAAGTCACTTCCAAGCTGTAACTTCTGTCTCAACAAGAGCAGAATTTCGCTGACTATTGTGCCTTTTTTCATCATCAAAGTTGTGCTCTCTCCTCGAACGTACCGTGGCCAAAGTTTAAATTTCGTTTGAACGAAGGATTCTGGTTGAACAAGTTCTTGATAAGGAGAGGGTAGATATTGTAGTTCATTCCTAGGCATGCTTTGCATGTTGATAACCACTGACCTCAAACACTGGACCACCAAAGACGCAGGAGTGTTTTTCACCTTCGATTGAAGAACGCAGACTTCATCGCCGACGTGTGCATCATGTTTACTGTAGAAATAAAATTATTTTGTTGGCTTATAGGCTTGTGGCACTACTTAGCGAATTGTATTTACAAATTTTAGCGGGGTCAAAGGAGAACAAGTAGAAATCCCCCGTTGGTCTAAAACAAGCTAAGCATTGGAGCAAACCCCGGGGGGATACCCCAAGAAAAAGTGGGTGGGGTTGTGCGACCCGCTTCCAGAAGCCCTTACCCGATATCAGACCAAACTCTGCGACTTTCCCTACCCTGCTACCCCATTTCCGACCTGACCCTCATTAGTCGAGCAGCCCTTGCGGCACCTACACGGTTGGCGTAGACATAATTTTGAGAAAGGCTTTTGTTGATGGTCTTATCCGGAAATAATGATCATGATGAAGGAATAGCTTCTTCTAAAAGACATACCTAACTCAAGGTTAGAGTGCACAACAGGCATACCCTATTTCAGACCAAAATGGCCAAACTCGGTATCCTATTTCAGGCCAAAAAACCCTCCCCTTTGGGGCCCCACATACCTATACAGACCATATAAAGGAGTACTACTCCAAAGGAGTACACCCCCACCCTCACCCCCAGATCAAGTCAAAATCAGATGAGTTCCCCAAACTAGGGAACTTGACCTTTTAAGGGACTCTTGACTGATCGGTTGGCAGAGCGTGTTGGAAGAAAAAAGAATAAAAACAACATTGAGAGTGCCGTGAACGTACAGATTATCCCACTGGACCGTGAATCATGTCATGAGCTTTTCAGGGTACAGCGCGCGAAGCGTTCATTAGCCACGCGTTAGAAGTGTACCTTGCAACCTCAAGAATTAACGTATGTCAAAACTTTCGATACATTCGATACGACACCGAAAAGAATGTTTACAAAAGTTTAATAATGATCGTCAAAATGTCTAATAATATATTATAAATGTATGATGTAGCTTTCTTGGCTTTAGGAAATAACTGTTTCTTTTATAAACAGTCAGAAGTTAACAGATCGAACCACCATACAACTGAAGATCTCACACTATAGCCTAGCCCGTCGCTTTCAACCCTGGTGTAAAACATGTTGATGCTATGAAATATCGGAAATATCATTATTTAAAAGAACCCCTGAGAAATGCAAACAATGATTTGACGATCAAGCATCTGTTGGCGATAGCGCTCGCTACTTTAATACCAGTCACGTCACGATATATTTTCAACTAAGAATTTATGATTAGGATTAAATTGGTACGGATCTTCATCAAATCTTCCATATTAAAGTTTATCTCAATCATGACAGAGAGTGTGGCATTTGGATGGGAGCACAGTTAAAATTCAATAGCATAAAAACGATAAAAAAAACTCATTAATTATCGCCTTACTTTAAAATTCCCTCCGCGTCGCTTGAATAGAGAAAGTTCAGGCAAAACCTTAACATATTTTCCGGGGAAGTCCCTGCTCGGAGAAACATGACGTAAGCCAAGTTATTATCCACAGATACTTTCACTGTGTCCCAGTCATAGTGGAAAACCACTCGCTCGCCGCTAAAGCGACCGAAGATCGGCCAGACGGTCACTTTCAGTTCGTGATATTTCTCGTTGAATTGACTGAACTGGTTCTTGTACGTCAAAGACACAACGTCCGCCGGGTCTTCGATGTACTTGTATTTAGGCTGTGGGTTTCTTGACAGGAATACCCTGGCCGTGCTTCTTGATATCCTCGTTATTTCGCTCTCCGGCATTGTGACTTTATAGACTCAAAGCGAACAGATGTCTCATTGTCTTACTCCTCGTGCTATGAATTATTCATTACACCATGGCAATTACTAAGGCTTTAAATAATTCGCCTTACCATAAATTGATCCTGTAAAAAGGATTTCAATATATCGTCGCAGTATGTTGACCTCAAACAGCGTTGTATTGGTAGCTCATTTTCTTTCGCTTTATGACAAGACAAGAGTCATTCATAGCTCTGTAGGTCTCAAAGTCCAGAGGAACTTCCAAGTTGAAGTGTCGGGGCGGTTTTCGGACAATCTGAATCATGACCTCAAGGGGATCTGCACGTGTTTTTTTCAAGCCTTACCGTATTTGACCCCGAAAAGATAATTTTTTGAAAAAAAATTAAGCTCAAGCCTGATCGCTCTAGACCACATGGAACACTGCGAAAGTGTTTATTTTAATTTCCTCGCGTGCAGCGCTGAATGATTCCTTGACGACTAAAAATATTGGCTTCCCGCCCTGGACTCACACGTTATAACACCCTCAGCAAAGCACCAGCATCCCTGACTTTTTGACACGAGATTCCCCGCGTCCCCTCCAAAACACCGTTACATTCACGAGCATAGCGTTACCTGCGTGACGGACGGGACTACCGTGATCTAGAAGAACCCCTATTTTCTTCTGACAAACGATCGGACCACTCGTAATTAAGACTCGATAGTTACAACACAAGTTCATTTTTTTTTATTTCAAAGTAGACATTGGGAGGGGCGGGATTTTATTCGATATGTTACGCTTCTTCACAAGATATGCGAGGAATGTTTTCCTTTCGCAGTTTATATTCCTAACCGCGCTTACAGAAACTTGACCACACCGATATGACTGCAGGTCATAGCACGCTTACAAGTTTCAATTGAAAAAAAAAAGTGTATAAGCTATGTACAAAAAGTATTTATAATACAAAATCAGTCAAGCGACACCTTGTACCACAACCTGTAGAGGAATCACTAGCTCCCTTGGAACTAACACTACAAAGAACAAGATTATTTTCCAAATGCAACCAACTTTAAAGCAAGTGCTCCCTCAGTGCTCAGCGAGAGATCGAAATACAAATAGCACATAACTGATTTACTCCGTACTTGCAATAGTACAAAAGATATACACATGTATTTCCTTTGAGTAATTTTTTTTTGCGTTAGTATGCTTTTAGCTATTTGAACAGAAACGAAGACTGCGTGACCCGTGACGGTTTTGTCAACGAAGTTCGCCTGGCAACCCGGTTGCTCGAACCTGCGTGAATCGCGCGATGTTTCATCGCCGCCTACGAATCGAAAGTCCTCGAAATTTGCTCAAAACCAGTCTTCTAAGGAGACTAACATTTTCTCTCATTCTAAAATTGGTCTTAAACCCCTACTTAGCGAATAGTGATTCAATCTACAGCCATTGTTACATCAGTACTTCTTACCCATGGTGGCTACCTTTAGCCGCCATCTTTGGATTCTTTAGTGCAAGGCACCAAGTTGCCATTGATTAAACTATCTAATTACCTACACACAGTTACAATCAAAATGACTGCTTCGGCATAATTATTTAAACAAGCAGTGAAATTTAAACGCCTCTATTCTAACGTATGCGTGTCCTTGGTTGGGAGGGGGGTGGGGTGGGGGATAATTCTGATTCCTGTGAAGTCTCGTTATAAGGGTTTGGAGAAAGATTCTTAAAACGAAGCTAACCCTGCTCTTTTCATTTGCAACGGAGATTCGAGAGCAGTTTCCATTAGCCTTAAATACGAAACTTAAGGTTGGGCTAAAAAATACTTTGAAAATGTTAAAAAATAATAAAGATTAGCTAGACAATATATGTTGTCTTACATGGGAAAACATTGTCAATAAACCAGGTTAGAATCGCTGTAAAACATAGTTTTGCATATTCGCAATTTTTCGACTGCTTTTTTGGGGGTAAAATAAAAAGATGACAACAAGTAAGCTGCAAAACAGTTCTTGATAGTCGACCTAAATATCCTCGAAGCTAAACTGAATCTGTTACGAAAAAGGAAGTTATCTGGCAAACCTTAACAAAATATAGTCCTTACTTTCTTTCAAACCTATGAATGAAATGCTATGTGCGGCCATTCAAATGAAAACTATTGAGCAGTAATTTCATGTGGTACTGTTTATTATGCTGTGCAAGGTGGTTCAAACGTTAAAGTCTGTGGATGAAACCCTAGTGTGTGACCATTTAAATGAAAGCTGTCAAGCAGCACTTTTAAGGGGTACTGTTTGCTTTTTGTCATTCTGCAAACTGAAATGTCGGATTACTTTCATCATAATTAAGTTTTCAAAGGGAGCAAATAGTTAATGATCTTTTCTCCCAGAGGCATCCAGTGAAAAGTTTGTAGCACCGTTGAAACGTTTCATTGCCTGTCAATTAAAAAAACCCCGCTGCGTCTGCATGTCCGGCAGACTAACTATTAATCGTGTTACCACTACAATTGAGAACTAACCGTAAACCGGCTAACCGGTGCGCCATTCAGGCTAACTGTAACAAAGTTCACTATTTTTCAACGACGTGTAGTACTCCGTGTCCGGTTAGCCTGAATAGCTCTACGGTTACCATGAAAAGAACAAAAGGTTACCGGTTACCCTGTTTACGGTTCGTTCTCAAGAATTATGATGGTAACACGATGTGATAGAATAATTTTCTGACTGCCGAACACGCTTTATTTTCAAAGCGCTGTCCGGCTGCCGGGCGTGTAGACACAGCGAAAAAAAACCCGATCTGAACCGACTCTGCCTTATGTGAAACCAAGAAACTGTTTTACAGCTAAGGGACAAGTTATGCTACCCTTCTGCCCCGAATTCCGAGAATTTAAATATCATAGAAAATTATGTAGGTATAGTGGTAACCGTAGCTTCTCCAGTCCCTTCCTCTAACCGGATATACGTAGGCGTAGTAGCTGAAACACTTCCGGCACTCAGGCTGCTGCGCCCGCTGATATCACTACTCAGCGGTGTGCCGGGTAAGGACACGTCGACGTGTACTTGGAGGTCCTGTGCATCTTCGTCTTCTTCTGGTTTCCCCGTGAATACTGGACATGCTACAGAAATGAAAAACACACAAAATGACTCACAGGAGAATTTGTTACGGTGGAACGCCCGCACGTTTCCTTATAAGAAAACCCCGTTAATCCGGCCACCACGTTTATACGGCCAATGGCCAGTTCTGGATAATCCTTTATAGTTTTTCCTCGTTAATACGGCCACTCGCACCGAGAGGTCAGAACCTTTGTTTTGAGAACGATATGCATAGCCATGTCTGCTCTCGTTTCGTGTTTAGAATCCAGTTACGTTTATCTTTCCGCGGTTAATATGAACTGAATGAAGCTTCAATTGTTTAAAATTATATCTGCCTGCCGGATGCTTATTAAAGAGCAGTTGTTCAGAAATGCAATTGTGATATATCTGTCGCAAGACGTCACTTGAAATAGGCCGGTCATAAAATATGACCCTACCCCGTTATTACAGCCACCCCGTTAATGCAGCCAAATTTTTATGGCCTTTGGTGACCTTATTAACGGGGTTCCAGTGTACGCCAAAACATGGTTCACACAAAAAGGACGCGTTTGTCATATTAGGAAGATTAACGAAACCATGACAGCTTCGTCGCAGTAAATTACCAGGGAAGCTGGAGAAGCGACAGCAAGTAAGCAATGTATGTAGTACTTAAAAGGGTGTTGTTTACTTTATGTATCAATGCTGTAACTCTACCACAAAAAAAAAAAAGAAACAGGACGACAAGGACTTTGATTCCCACCTTGTTCATCCTCATGCACTGAAGTTGCTTCTTCGATTTCTGTGCCTCCAATTAGCGTGACCATGTCTTTTGTCTCTAGAGAAGCCTCCTGTCTTTCAACTGGTTCAATTCTACTAGGTTCCTCCGCTTGTTCAACTCTGCTTCTACTAGCCGGAGCTGTTCCAGGCCGAGACATCCCCGAGCATGCAGACAAAGATCGTTCAACGTACCGGTGATTGCGAGCACTCTCGACTCGTCTCCGACCAGAGTATCGAATACTTGACGCTGACCTCCGGCGCATGCGTGCTGCAGCTTCTGCAATGGGGCAATGATGAGGAAATGTTAGTGACAAACTTTAGATTAGGGTGGACCATTTAACATTTGAGGGGGGTGGGGGGTGGGTGGGTGATTTTGAAAAAAATATTCTGCAAGCATACTTGAACCAAAAAAAACATTCATGCACCCGACCACCACCAAAAAAATTCAGGCACCTTCAGTGAACCGGAAAAAAAGGATGTTGTACAGAGAGAAAAAAAAAACAATATCACACATAGACACGTCCCGAGAAAATTTTTTCTGGTGCATGAAAAGGGTTAAAAAATCGTGCCTATACCAAATCACTCACACCCCCTCAAAGGTCAAATGGTTCACCCCTCATACGATACGTTAAGGCCACGTTTCAAGGCACAAACGCCTGTCATTGCTCCCGTCGCTTTGGCGTTTAATACGAAGGGGATCTTTTCGCTGGCTACGTTTCAAGCACGGGTTTTACTGCAGTTCTTTATACCTGTGGGACATTGCTTTCAAGCATAGACTGCTGGAAGTCTGTTTTCTCGAAATTCAGCTGGGATTATGAGGTAAGACGCTTTAGCCTTAAGGGGAATGGGACGAGACGTGGGCACATCCCTACTCGGCCATACCGCCTTTTTTGTGTTTGAAATGGCTTACTGACACTCGTCTGCAAGCGGTCTATTTCGTGCTCCAGCAAAATGACAATTCGTTATGATAAGTCATATTTTGATATTGGAGGTCAAATGCTTTACAAATTAACACAATACCTTCTGGTATGTTGTCTGGTTTAATCGTTCCATTCAATGCTTCTACAAGAGGAATCTCTTCGTAACCAGGCCATGCGCTGTCCTACAATGAGAAATTGAAGTCAAGTGCATGTTATCAAACTCAAATTTCTCCTCACCCTGTCAATACATTGTAAGCAAGCAAGTGACGAGAATAGGGGAAATCAGCAACTGGAAGACGATGTCTGATGGAGAAATGGAGTTTGCTTGTGCATTTAACAGCGTATTACCTGAGCAGTTGAACCATTTTGTTTCTTGATGAAAGCACAAACTTGTAACAAGGCGTGAAACGCTAAGAAAAAAAACGACCAGAGAAATTATGAATGTACCAAAGGACAACTTTTAAAACAACGTTTTATAATTTTACATGTTTTAGATGAGGTGGAACGGATGAGAAATCTGACACATTATAATTTAATTAATAAAATAATAAATAGTAATAATAAATACGTATTTTAAAAGGAAACATCCAATCAATTAGCAATGGTTTTTAGGAGACTCCTCTAAAAAATAAAAGTCTAAAAACATTAAAAGTCTAAAATACAGAATAATAATAAAAACTTCAGAATACAACTAAGGTTGAAAACTAGAGCTAAGATTAATACTACTACTAAGGTTGTTTCAGTTTGTGTTTAAAAATTGTTTCCTCTAATAACTAGCCATTTTATTCAAAGCAGTGAACACACAGTCAAGAGGAAAACGTAATTTCCAATGTAGCAGAACAATTTTGTAACATTCATGCCCCAGCAGAAACAGCAACTTCTGGCCTCATGTGTGGACACACTTGATGAGGGGTGACTCTAAAACAGCTTGAGAACTCAGAAATTGCCACATCAGGCTAGAAATCATGGTGATACCCTGCTTCAACTACGTTTTCCGTCCTTAAAAGAACACTACTTACGTGATCTACATATGGGACAGTTACTTGCTTGATATCTAAGTGATTCAGCTGAAAAAGAAGGAAACTTTTTCACACATGCTTTCAACTTCAATACTTCCGGTGCAAATCTGAAAATACTTTGATTTGACCCTGACGTATTACTCAATCAAGCCACAGGGACAATAAAGGTTCTGTAAGCATGTCCTGCAACACTTTTGCTACAGCAGAAGATGCACAGAGTGGAGTCAAGTTCTACTTTCTGCAACTACTGCTGGAACAGAAAGGCTGCAGGGCATGTTCAATTCAGAGAGTACTATGCTAAACAACATCTTCTGCAAGAGCATCTGAAAGATGTTATTCAAACTGTGCAATTAAATTCAACTCATCTGGACATTGATTGGAACTCCTAACTCACCACAATCTCGACAAAGACATAGATGTCTGCAGGGTAAGATCAAGGTGTCTCGCATGTCACTCATGCAGATCACACATTCCAAACCAGTCTCTTCTAATTCATTATCTTCATCCTGCCAAAGATAATTGAATCATTATCAAAAAATTAATCTCCTGACAACAATACACATTAACAGGGATATGATGGTCTCAGTAAATTACAAAAAGTGTTATAAGGTGATATTTTTCTAACTTGTGTCCATTAATAGTAAGCTTTGTGCTCTGTTCAAATGAGCCTATATTATGCCTCTAAAAGACAAGAAATAACTAGGTGTGCTGCTTCCACCATTCCTCCCACTTGTGACCTGAATACATGATGCTAGACCATCACATGATCTCAGGTAACACCACAACATTTTGCCTCAAGTAACAACATTCCCCCTACCACATGCATGTACCAATTTAAACTCCCAGTAGAGAGAGGTAATGTGAGAGTACAGTGTATATTTACACAAGAAAACCACACAGTGATTCTGGCCAAAATGCAAGGCTTGCCAAATGACAAAAGACCAAAGACCCTAGACCATTCTAACAGTACGGCAATAAAACACTCCCAAGCTTCGCGGTCTGCGGAGATAAGTAGCCCCAACATGGCAACGGTCATGGGCTGAAATACTAACCTTGCCACTCTTCTGATTAATTTTATTTTCAATTCCATAAATCTCTTGAAGAAGGTAGCACAGGCCATCAACCTTGTAGTAGGAAACAAAAAAGACTCTTGATGAAAAATCAAAAATTATATCAAGAAAGGGTCCTTAGCATGCATTGCAGACCTATGAAGCTAGCAAAAAGCATGAAACTCTTTTTGGAAGTGGAATTAATGATTTTAAGTCTGTGGATGAAAGCTTTACTGTGCGACTATTCATTAAAGAAAAGCCACTGTGCAATACTTGCTGTTTATTTTTAGAATCTTTAATTTAACCTGTGTTGCCTAGCTCATTAGCTTTCCTGAGCATATATCAGGGTGCAAAGAAAATCAGTTGACTTTCTGGCATAAACTAGCCTGACAGTAAATTTTACTAGCTCGAGAAAAAATTTCCCACTTGCACAAGTAATCAGTTAAAAGCTAAAATTTCAACAACAATTTGATCTCTCTAAGTACTGTACTTCCTCAATTTGAATTTTCTAACATTTCATCCCCCTGAAAAACAAAAGATGAAAGATAGAAGCCACCAGCTTGACTGTAAAGTCATCTAGCCCTAAGCTTCTCTGTATGCTAAGACAAAAATGTGCAGCTGTATCTGAGCCAGCAGGATAAGAGAGAACATGAGCACTCCTGTGTATTCTCCTTGTCATCTATGTCAGAATTTTTAAGACAAAAGCAACTACTTACAATATAAAAGCAAATGAGTGGCCATGCATGCTAGAGAACTCTAGCCACAGCAAGAGCTTAAGAATGATGTTATTCTAGCATTTTTTATCCTTTCTAAACTAACATACATGTATTGTCAAGTAGAAAAGAATGACAAGAATGACTGTGATTGTCAGTTGATAGATGTTTTGTTATTGTTAACAACATTATTTCTTAATTTAGATGTTCCTATTTTTAATTATTAATTTTTTTTTTTGTCATACCATTTGTTTCTGCTTGATGGGTTTTACAATGTATGATCCATCAGACATTTTTTCAAATGTTGCCAGTGTGATGTTTGAATGACCCAGATAATCTGTGGACCAAATACAAAGAAAACTGTAAACTTGTACAAAAACATCCAAAACACGGTTAGATACAAGTTCATTTAATTTGTCAAGCACAGTGCAGTGTTCTGCAATTTGATTCTTTAGACCCTGAGACTTATTTTGCTAGGTTGTAATCATTTAACTGTTCAAAAGTTTTGATTTTTTAAGTCATTGTTTAAAAAATATATACATTATTTGTTTGTTAATCTCAAACATGTACATACATGTAAATTATATGAACAAATGTAGCTATGGTGGAAAATAATCCTGTTAATTCGGTGACTAACGAGCCAAACAAAATCTGGCCATATTAACAGGGTGGCCATATTAAAGGAGTTCTTTAAATAAGAAAATGTCTGAGCTTTTGTTCAGGCCAACGTAAAGTGGCAATCATAAAGAGTTGGCCATATTAATGGGTGGCCATAAGGTGGGGTTCCACTGTACTTTAAATCCAAGCAAAAGAGAAAGACAAGTGTAAATAATGAAGTTCAATTATGTTTCAACAAGTTGATTGACTATACATGAAGATGTTCATTGAAAATAGATTCAGTGTTCAGACAATTCTTCAGTCTCTAATTACAACATTAAACTTTTCAATAATCTTGATTGCCAAATAAATATTTTCAGTCAGTTTAACAAGTGTTTTTATCTAGTTAATCTATAGGGTCCATACCTTCCTCATCGGCATCAATCTGAATCACTACTGGAATGTGGGAATGATTTATTGGGCAATAGTTCAACTACAATGAAGTAAAAATATAAGAACTTAACCATACACTCTTTAAATGAACTACATGCAGCAATGATGACAACTAAAGAAACCCTGAGAAACAAAGTTATAGACAAAGTTATACATGTAGTATAGCCATTTGAATAATAAAACAGGTTAACACTGAAGATGATATGTTTTCCCCAGATGGCAAGAGATGAGTAGAGCAATATTACACAGACTCATCCTTCTCCACACACAAGTAAAATTATTCAGTAAATGACTACACTATTCCATTGCCTTTTATTTACTACCTGGACAACCACAAACTGCTACCAAAAATCAAATCTTATTTCAGAGGTGAACTGAAGTCACTCTTGCTATCACTTAAGGATTAATTGATTATCATACAATGATCACCCTTTTCCTGACTCTCTTCTTTATTTAATTTCTGAACAGTTATTTACAGCAGCATAGCCTAAGTTATATATCTCATTTAAAAGGGCGCCTACTGATGCACAGAGACTTGATGAAATGATGATGATGATGAAAAATACTTCATAGGAAAAAAATTAGAATATTTGTGAATAAAAGTGTGAAGAAAAAGCAGTTTGACTGCCATGAGCAATGCTAAAATATCATGTTATCATTGTGCTGAATCAAATATTGATAGAATTAAGTTTGACTTTAATAGTGTTTATTGTGCCAGAGTCACAAGTCACACCAATCTCAGTCACACCACTTGACTCTGGGGTGATATTGCTTCTAATGATGCACTATACCTTGTGCTGAAGTCAGTGCATATGTATGGACTGTTCATTTGGATTTTTCCACTTCTGTATCTTAAGTACACATAATTAGAGAAGGTACAACAACCACTCACCTCCTCCTCAGTAAACATACTGGGTTTAATTTTGTGTTTAGGAGCACTGTTATACACCTGACCAGAACCTTTTGGAAAACGTGTCTTGGATGACGACGAGAAAGGCTCCGTAGATGTGTAACTGCAATGTGGACAAATAATGTTAGATTGAAACTTGTATGACACTAAAATTCCATCAAATTTAGCCCTGGAGAACAAATTTTGTTATCACAAGAACTCTGTGTCTGAGATGTGGGAATTTTAACAGATCTGAAGTCATTTCTTGTTAGCTCAATTGAAAACGTCATCTTACACCACTTGCATGATCATATGTAATACGAACCCTTCCAGGTCTGGGTTGTTTGAAAGGTGGATAACGCTATCCACCAGGTAGCATGGTTTGTTTTGTTAACAGTTATCTCCTGGATAGTGATTTATCCAATGGATAGCGTTATCCAGCGTTCAAACAACCGGGGCTAGATGATTAATACATGTAAGGCCAACCAAAATGAACTCTTTGAAGTTCTACAAGCCCAGGTTCTATAAACTCAAAACTAGGATTGCATGTTAGTTAATATCTAGCAACAAGACTCATGCAAAGGACTCTGAATTAAACTTAGAAACACTACCCGCAGTGACTGTGTCATGTCTTGCTCATCAACATGTCACTGAGCTTATTTTACCAGGTAGTCATCAGTACTTTCTACATGTCTCTGCATTATGTTTCTGTCATTTGTCAGCTGAGGTTACAGCAATGTCCAGGACTGTCCAGTACAAGTAGAAAATCAAACTATTGTGGAGTTTCCTGTGATCTAGCATAGAACAATGAACTCACATGGCTAAGCCTGTGGACAAGTCTTCAGTTGCCCTGTAGTGGACTGTTACAGCACATTTCACATCAGCATCAAAAACAAATTCAACTGAGTAGCTCTCTTGATCTGAGCTCCTACAGAGAAGAAGAACAAAGAAAAAATGTCACCCCAGGACCTGGATAAAGTAAAAACTGATTGAAAAACTGTTCCTAAATTGTCCCTTAACTCAAATAAAACTGCTTTCATTTCTGCATCAGCTAGTTTGTTACCCTGACCCTACAGGCAAGTTTCAATGTAGTTTTTCATTACCATTTCTCTTTAATGGTGGCACACATACTCTTAGACTTTAAATTGCTGCCATGATTGTGTTTGCTGATTGCAATTGTGTCACACACTGAATCAACAAAGACAAAAAAACTCTTCATTCAACCGTCCACATTCTGTTAGCTTTTTGCAACACAACAACCCTTACTGCATAGTAGCTTTTAAAATGAGAAAATGCAAAGATTCACACATTCAAGTGCAAGTACATGTACAAAGTCATGTAAAACTGAGGTGTTGTTCAATTATAAAAAAATGCTTTTTGCATAAATTATTTCTATTTTGATGATTTAGTCAGGGGAATGTATGTTCCATCATGCCTGACTGGATAATTAAAACATTTTACATGTAAATGTACATTTTATAGTTAATCTGCATATGACAAATTTTGATCATCCAATCATCTAAATATAATATGCATGCAATTTTCAATGATTAATAACACAAAGTGTCCTCAAAACAAAAACACTTACTTCACTAGCTTGAGTGAATCTTTTCTTAAATTCACAAGACTTCTAAGTGTCTTTGTTGGTTCATTACTTGGTGGCTGTGGATATGGAAACTGAAAACAACAACAAGAATGCACATAATGCTTCAGTGATGTGATGTCACATAAATACATGCAAAGCTTCAATTATTTTAAGGAAAAACAATCAATTGTAATTCTAATCATCTTCTATACATAGATTACATAGAAATTGAATGTTTTTTTGAAGCATAATTGGCAAACTGACAGACAGTTTGCTACACATACATATTTTCCAAAACTTTTTTTGCTGGATATTACATGAAACTTCCCGGAATATCAAGAACTTTAACAATGAAGATCCACAAATTACATGTACTTTATGGATTCTTTTCTAAATAGAACGATTGCCGGCACAAAAGATCAGCTTTGTAAAGCCATTGGTTCACTTAAAACAAAGCTCAGTTTACTAAATGTCCTGTTTCTCCTTTCTAAGTTATGCTAGCCTGTTCCAGGTTCTCGGTAGTTGGGGAGAAAAGAGGGCGCTCACCTCTTTTTCTGCTTGTCCCCAACTACTGAGAGCCTGGAACAGGTTAAAGTCACACTTTATCTCAAATACAGTGCATTTAAAACACAGCAAAGATGGTGCAGTAAGGTAAGTACTTATGTCCTAACAATGAAACCTTCATTTTTTCAGATACCAAAAGGCTGGGGACTACATATATGTGTTTTAAGTTTTTTGTTGCTTCTCTCAAGGCCTTTTCTCCAGGTTTTAAATTGCCAGAAGAGTCACTGATCTGAGATGCTACGGCTTAAGTTTTATCAGCTGTGAGACTGTGAGGAAGTCTAGCCTCGTTTGGCTGTTCGTACATCTAGTGACAAAACAAGTTGAACTACCAAGAACGCTAAGCCATCAATTACAAAAGCAGACAGTTCATCTTTGAGGTTTTCGTCTTCTGCCTGCATTAATATTGACACATGTACACACATGTTTAATTCATCTGATGAACATGCAGACGGATTATCTGTCCCTGCCACATTTGTCTCTTAGTTGTTGTTAAAGATGGACTAAAACAAAATTGCAGGTTTTCTTGATGTACAATCTGTCTTGTGCCCATCTTTATGCTGAAATGTACGGTGTACATGTATAACCAGATGTAGTAAAAAAAAAAGACTTGCCCATGTTTGTCAAGACATTTTACGGATCTCTCGTATGAAAAGGAACATTCTCTGAATGTTCGAGTGCTACAGTTTGTTTGAAGCCCCTATTAATAAACTTCAAAAGTCAGGGTAATTCGTGTGGTAAATGAAAGAAAGAACCTTAAATCGAACTGAGTGTAAACAAAAGACTAGTGTGACTTGCAAACTGGTTTTAAAAAAATTTCTCTGTTAATCAGCATTTAATATTCAAGTTTCCCTTAGAATTTGTAATAAATAGTCAGCTTAGAGACGAAAGCATTTCTCCAGCCAGTTTTGAAGAACAGATGAGTCCGGTTGGAAATTTGAGTCGAGGACGGAAGTTAAACATGCGTGTAAATCACAGCTTTTCGATTATCGTGACTTCACTGCGTATAGTTAAAAAGAGAACTTGCTGACACACGGCAATGCGTAAAAAGTGCTTCAGAAGCGTTGCCAAGCGCAAATTACTACATCGTACCCAAGAAATGTGGCAATAGAGTCTGTTAATTCATCATTTCTGTCATTCAAGCACAGATCTTATAAATGTCCCGCTTTTGAATCCATGTCCAACACAACAAGCCGATCTTGTCTAACTGGAGTGAAGAAAAGACCATCCCAGTGTTTTCAACCATGAAACAGTTACGACAAAACTTTTAACACCTTTTCTTAGTGATGGGAATTAGGCGCTTACTTGAGCATAACACGTACTTACCGAAACTGGTTTCGGGTTTAGTAGATTCAAGTCGCTATTTTCTCCAAAAAGGTACGCCTCCGGCTGCGGCGTATCAAACCTAGATCCTCCCATAAGAAAATAATCGGCGAAGTAGCTCTTTCCTACAGACGAAATGTTCAAGTTTAGTACCGATGGGATGGCATTCGAATAACGTGATGATCAATATAAGCTTAGTGAGTGTGTATGTGCCGTTCTTGTGTTGTGCAAGAAAATCGCGAGAGATATTTACCTGAAAGAGGGGGATATCGATAAGGGTTTGAAGAAACGTCGATATCCTCGACTCCCTCATGTTGTCTGCTGAATCGATTACCCATTTCGAATAGGGTTTTGTGAGAAACAGCTGAGAAAAGTACAAACAAACAGACTACATGTTCCGTATCTCTCTCATTCTTTCCGCCATAAATGACGAGTCGATACTACATATAAGGAAATAGGATGTGACGTCAACGATTCACCTTTGAAACGCGGGCTCAAATCTCAGGTCGTCAAGGAAACAAGTGTTCAACCTTGTTTTTGAAGGAGAAAAATATGGCGGACAGACCAGAAGAAAACGGGCTTAGCGATACAGAAGCAAAAGACGGCGAACAGAGGCCGGGATCCGGAAGATCAAAGGGCTCAGCTGATTCCAGAAAGTCTATTCAAGATGCAGTTAGCAAATTGACCGTCAAAGCTCTGAAAGAGTTTCGTTTGAGCGACCCCAGTGATGTAGATACTATTGTGACCGGTGCAGAGAGCGAAGGCCTTGTACCCACGGCTACGTTAACGCAGGATATTCCCGCGTTCGATCCTCAAGGAGCTCCCGAAGCGCAGACGTTGCTTTCCGAAGGTATCAGTGGAAGTGGCGAGGACGCCAGAGAAGACGAGATTGAGGGTGATGACGGTGAAGACAGGGACGAAGATCTCAGTGATGAGGAGTCTGGTTCTGATGGAGAAAGTGACATGGTGGTTCTTGATCCAGATCATGTGAGTGGATGATACTTTCCGAAATTATCTATCTTTAAAGTTAATAGTGATAACCGCCTCATTGCAGAAAAGACAATGTTAGCTCATAAGCAGATTACTGCATAATGTATGTTGTACAATCTTACTACATTGTAGCTTTTTGTCAACTACTCTTTGTATATAATGTACAGCTACCAAAGCACCAACCAATGAATTACTGTAACGTGGATTTTCAATTTAAATCAAAACTTCAAAGTTCCCACAAACCAGAAAGGGTTTGGTCTCTTTTCAAACACTCAGGTTTATTTATTTAGTGAGAGTCATCTGAAATTTGAGTAAAACAAAATGGTAACATTACAATGCTGTGCAAAGATCCTAAAAATCCACTGCTATGTAACAGTAAATCATCTTAGCCACACTTCATGGACTTCTCTATTGCTTCTTTGCTTGGTCAATATCATACATAGCTCTTCTTGAACAAGAAATTTCTTTTGGACAGTGTTAATAGTGCACAATAAAGGAAGTACAGTTGAAGCTGAAGTTGTTGTCACATAAAATAAGAACTATTTCACCCCATAAATTATGAAGGCTATATCTTGTGGTGTGATCTGAGGTTGATGAGACAAAAGGACTTGATACTTGTTATTGTTAAATTGACTGGATTTATACTTAACTGTCCACATCCACATATTTTAAGGGTGTTGCACTATTCTCAAGATAAGTGACATGAATTCTGTTATCATGTGCATTAATTTTGATGTTTTATGTCATTTCAGCCTCTCATGGTCAGATTCCAAGCTGCTTACAAATCCCATTTACTCAGGCAACAAGAGAAGGTTAACTTGGAGCTAAGAGAGCTGGTGAGTAGAATGGTTATTTGTTAGTACTGAATAAGCAGTGATATTAATTGCATGGTGAAAATGCTACAAATTTTCACCCTGAGTTATGGCCCAAGTGAGAAGTGGGATGGAGAAAACAAAGCTCAGTAACGTGCAGTATGGAATCTGAAACAAGGTTGATAAGATACCCCTTAGAGCGTATATCTCTTGCTTTGGGGAAGGGATTCAACCATACTGTAGAATGCAACACAAAGTCTGTTTACTATTAGAGTGAGATACAGTACATGTACACTGATTTTATTGTTACAATGTAGAGGTGTTTGTTGAGCAGCTATCAATTTAGCGAAGTTTGCAAAATATTTGTCTGTCTATACTTCCTTTATCAATTTCTGAGAGATTATTTGTATCTTTCTTTGGATGTAGACGGAAGATCTTAAGACCAAAAAGCGTGAGAGAGAGGAGCTTGGTGTCCAGTTGTATGGAATCCAACAAGAACTTGCTAGACAGCAAATGCTTTTGGAAAAAGAACATGATAACTACAACTCAGAGAATGAACTGAGACAACAATGTGAAAAACTTCTGGAGGAAACTAAACAGTTACATGACAAGACATCACAAGAGGTCAACCATCAAAGAAAACAAGGTTCGGAGAATGGGTCCTCTATAATAAATCCACACATAGATTTAGTTACCTTCCTCTCACTTGGATTTCCAGGATCCTTGACCCATCTCCTGCAAAAATTTTGAACAGCATATCAACTGTTGGAGAGTGTGGATTTTTTTCCTGAAATAAGCCAGTTAGGCATGTATATGACTGTACAGATTCAGTTCAACGGAATAACTTTCTGGTTTACAATTTTCAATGTGGAATTATTGGATAATTTTATTCATTATTGCAATGGGAAATCAGGTGAATGTGAGTGAAATTAAGGATTTACACTCGTTAGACATTTTGAAGTTCTCTCAAAATTGGATACGCTTTAAGCTGCGTGCAATTTGAAAGAATTTTCAAGTATCATGAGTAGTGTAAATCCTTAATTGCTTGAGCCTTCATTCGATTACTCATTTATTATATTGACTGAAAAAGTTATGAAGTCAACATGCCTATATTAATTTGTACTGCAGTGTAAATTCAAAATTAGTGTTAAGCTGACCACTCTCAGTTGATTTCCCCAGTCCTGTGATAAATTGATATATTTGTTGTCTGTAGCTAAGGAGCTTAGAACAGAGGTTGAAAACCTGGCAGCTAGGCTGCATTACATGGAAGAAGCTAAAGAGGATGTCAGGGCTGATATTGCTGTCATGAGGAGAGCAGCAGAGAAAGCAGACACTGAAGTTACCAAGGCTGAGACAGAGAAAAAGAAACAGGTATGTACAGTGTGGTCAGACGGAACAGCAACCAAAAGCAATTATGTCTTTGAACTCCAATACCGACCTCAAAGTGAATACAACTGTCGCTGTTAAGCTAAATAATATGAATGAATGACTGGACACGCTAGCTAATCTTACTTCACACAACATTTATGCAAAATTATCAGTCACAATGCTGTACATACAGTGTGTGGAGCTGCATTTAGAGCTTTCTGTACCACATATTAGGGCTGGAAGTAATAGCTGCATGGTTGCTGGTGAAGATGACCAGTAACCACGTCTTCAATTCTGAGTAGTTTGTTATGTGCACTTTTCTGTCAACCTGTCAACCCACTGAACCCTTGTGTCAATTTGGTCGGCAGAAGGGTGAAAGAAAATTCATTAGCTTTTCCAGGTTGTCCTTTGCATGAGTTACAGCCATTGTCTGTTAACCCAAACAAACCAAAATGCCCAAAAGTGTTACTTCTCCCTTTGGATATTCTTAAGCCTGAAAGAAAAACTAGCAGCTCAGAACTGTCACACTGGTTTGTCTTTGCATTTTTGATTGACTGATCAACAAGTCAATACCAGGCGATATTGAAACAATGACATCTTGAAAATAAACATCTAATCATTGGTGAACAAGTCACAAAGTAGATCTAAATTCCCTCTGCATGAAATGGATTATAGGTTTTTGAGATTGTTGTAATAAGGAACAATTTTTTCCCTTAAATTTCTACAGGATCTCCTTGTAGACAGACTCACACAAACTGTTGATCGCCTGAGGGAAGAAATTGACATGTTTGAGACTCAGTGCGCTGCTCAACTAGAGGAAACCAAAGCTGCCCAAAAGGCACTTTCAGAGGCCACTACAGAAATAGAGGTCGGTCAGTTTATAAGTGAGGCCTAATATGCATCCCCTCTTATATGGGCTGTAATCTATATCTATAGGTACATGTATGTGCAGCCTCAAAGGGTATGGTTTTCCAGCTGTCCTAGTCATAAATACGGTATTGATTTTGGCCATTTTGGTCTCAGATATGGCATGGTGTTTGCACTCTAGTCTTGAATGGTGTTGAATTGGGCTTGTTTTTTAGACTGAAGAAGCTACTTTTCCAGTTGAACTAGTTGAGTCTGTCCATTACCTGCCTAAAGGACAAGTGAAGTTTCTTGGAATAATTTTTGAGGAAATTCAAATTATTGAAGAACTGTAGAGACAACCAAACAGAAAAATTGGGTGGGGTGTGTGTCCTGTCTCCCAAAACCGTTACCCTATTTAAGACCAAAATCTGTGATTTTCTGACCTGCCTTATAATGAAAAATTCACTAGCCCCATGCTTTTGAAAGTGACTTTTATTGTGCACCGAGTTCAAGTATATTTTATGAGGTGCTGTATTTTGGGGGGCATCCAAATTCAAAAATAAAAAATAAACATACACTATGCCTAGCAATACTATACCAACCCGGGGTAAAAACTCTTTAATTTGCACAACGTTACTGAGGTGGTGAATTCCATCTTCCATGGTTTGGTGATTAAAGCTTTAAATTAACACTGCTTAGGCCCTTCAACTTGAGAAGAAACAGCTGACTCAGCAGTGGTACAGTAGTTTGATTGGAATGAGGCGACGTGATGAGGCTTATGCCGCCATGCAAGAAGCTTTGAGGTAAGTCAGGTACTTACAGTTACTATAGAGAAATCTGTTCCCTGGACCTAAAGAATTTTCTCTAAGGCTGGCCGTCCTTCTCATGTCATTTCCTCAGCAAAGAAATACAATTGTTGATCACTGAGCATATCTGAATCCAGCTGTGTAAATGTGCATGTACCTACATGTAGTGAGATGTATGCTGACAAGAATAATGCTGCTTGAATAACTTACATTAAACTAAGGGGTATCTTAGGTGTTATAACCCTGTTGCATACAGCAGCTTAAGTACAAGTCTATGGCATGAGCGGTCTTGTTTAAATCAACCCCATGCAAGCTTACAGTTGTCCTAGGATTTTGAAACATGTTTTGCACCACGTGATGACTGCAGCTTCAGGAGATGAGCACTTTCCATAAATAGTTCTATTGCTTATGCACTGAATAGTCTCCAAAGACAAAGAATTCAGGCCATAGAAACAGAGATCGAAGGTTACAGAAAGTCAATTAGTAAAGCCCAGGAACAAAATGAGCAGATCACGCTGATGCACAACAAGATTGAAGCCGATATCTCCATGGTGAAGAAACTTATTGGAGTTAGTAGAAACAAGCAGGAAGTGTTGAAGACTGAGTACAGCAAGTACACGAGGGCACTCCATGAAACAGAACAACAACTTAGCAGGGCAGAAACTGTGAGTGAAATGTTGTGTGTTTAATAACAATGTGCAATTCCAGAAAATATCCATACTCCCTGCACAGAAGGGAGTGGAATTTCCTGGTGGGGGGAGGCAGGGTTCTGTGAGGCCAAAACGTTTAAAGAAATGCATGAAGCTTAACTGGAATTTTCAGAGGGGGTTGTGGTGGGGATGTCTTAGAAAAATTCCCTTTCATGGGCAAGCTATGGTTATTTTCTGGAACTACACAATGAGGTTCAAACCAGAAAGCCCTCTGTGGGGAAAATTCTTAAATCCAAAAAATGGATTTTGTATTTCTCTACTAAACAGATTACAATGTAATCCAAGTTCTTTTGGATCATGGTGCATCAAAGGAATTGAAGCATTCTTGCCCAGAGTGAATTCTTCATTTCCTTTAAATAAATACACCATGATCCAAGTGATCTTGGATTAATCTGTTTAGTAAAGAAATTTAAAATCTGTTTTTGAATTTAAGAAGAAAATCTTGGATTTTCCCAGATACACACACTGGTCTATTGTTTTCCAATGGCCATGTGCATAGATATGACTGGATACATGAAAAGGTGGTTTAAGAAAGGTGCCTTCTTTTTCTCTAACAGAGCTACACACTTGCAGTTCATGACTCCTAAAGGCCCGCAAATCACTCAAAGGGATTTATAAAAAATAGAAATGAACATGCAAAAGAATGGGTTTTTTTATTGTCTACTCTGGCGAGGAAAAAATTGTTACACGAGGGTGAAATTAGGAATACTCTTTGTTAGTGTGGGGGAAATGAAAGAGATGTCTGTTTACCATGCAAGACATTTTAAAAGATAATAGCTATTTTATCAAACGAAGAATTAATATTTCGTTTGTACTTGACTGCTGTGTTTTATTTTGTACCAAACTAGGAGGTCACTCTAAAGGAGAATGAAATCACAGCTCTGAGAAAACAGATTGAGCGAGAGTTCATGGAGAAAGTTAAACTTGAAGATAACATCATGGAAAAGATGAGAAGTCAGCTTACATTGGATAAGGCTGCAGTTTACACCAAGAAAATGACTGACAGACTCAGAAGGAGAGCCACTGAACTGGTAACTATGCGGTCTCAGTGCATTTTGATCATTTAGAAAGGCTTTGAAGCGCATATTTGCAGAAGCTCTTTGTCGAATCTTGAAACTATACTGCCTGAAATGTTCGAGTTTGTTGTGCCAAATACAAAATTTTGCCGCAACTATTGGAGGTAAGCGGTCCAAAGGTTTAATTCCAAATTTGTGAACAGTGCGATGTTGTGAATTTATGAACAGTGTTCAATTGGCTAACAGACTTGGCTTTCCAGTCAAAACTGGTGATGAAGGGCCAAAGCAACAAGACACACAATCTATCTGAAGCTGCAACCATCAATACTTGAAAATTAATTGTGAAAAAAAAAAATTTAGAGGTCATCTTTCAATTAATTCGCATTTTTTTTTCGTTTTTGTCTATCAGGAAAGTTCAGTAGCCGAGGTGGAAAACGAGATATCCAGAGACATTTTGGACATTTCTAACACCACAACCCGTATCCGCCAGCTCCAGGACATTATGGAGAACCTGAATGACGAGATTCACCAGAAGAACGGCACCATTTCCAAAATAGAAGGAGAAATTGTAAAGCGGAACGCCATCATCGAAAGAAAACAGAGCACCATTGACCAGTATAATAAGAGAATTGATCAAATGAGAAGCAAAGATGGGGTATGTGACGAATCTTCTATGTATAAATTGGTGTAAAAAGTTTGTAAGCTATATAGCCCATGTATAGAAGTTTAGTTAGTAGAGTAGCTTGTAACCCAATCAAAGTTTGCAGGAAAACTGAAAACTTTGCACGAAAACTGAAAACTTTGCACTTTCCAGTTCATCTCCTGAATCGAATGATATCAGAAAGATCTTTGCCAGGTATTTTATGTTCACTAGTAATGGTCTTTATTTAAAAAAATTAAATTCAAAACTTACGTATAAATTTATAAAGCTCTCAGTTTTCCTCGAGCTACGCTCTCGGAAAACTGTTCGCTTCTCGAAACAGATAATGTCCGCGGGCAATTATCCGAGTATATTTTCGCGCCAAATGGAGGCTACTGTTTATGTATAAGTTTCATTTTCAATCTAAACATTAGAATACATTTACGCCAATTGCTTTGGAGAATTCATATCTTACTATGTAATCTCGGACTTATTGTTTTTTCGTCTTTGTTAGGGAGAGGAGCTTGGACCACTAGAGCTACAGATCCATACATTGCAAAAACAGATCGAGGCTCGCTTGAATGAAATCACCGGATTACAGCAGTTCTGGCTCAGAAATCAAAGCGAATTGGTGAAGACCTTGAAGGATGTACAAAAGCAGTCTGAAGACATGGAGTATCTCAAAAAACAATACACCATCTTATTACAAAAGAAACTGAGGATCGAAGGTTTGTGGCAGATTTTTTTTTACCTAGAAGTCAGGCTTAGTTCACACTAGTGACCAAAACGACATAAACACAACGACATAACAAGAACGTTCTGTCGATATTGTTTGTATTGTGAACATCCTGACATAATAACATATTTAGCAACATAACAGCAAGAACATAACGACATAAGGAAAAAATTTATCTTTTCCTTCATACCTCTAGGTCGATGTTCACATTGCGACATAAGCTATTATGTCGTTATGTCGTTTGACGTTATGTCGCTAGTGTGAACTGAGACCTTACGAGCAACTTTTCCCTCGGGGCACGAAAAAATTAAGGGAGAGCAAAAAAATTATATTTTCCTTTTGGTTTGTTTGGTATCTCACTCGATGAGCCAAAGGAATATACGGGCTGCTCGAGGTCCTGTCCAAACTAATGTGAAAAAGCTTACCCTTTGATGCATTATTGGTTATCGCCCTCATATGCCAAGGCCATATAAAATACGCGATGGCCTACCTGTTTACGAGAATGTTTAGCTATATTCTCGATCGGCTTCAGCACAAATAGTTTCTTATCTTGTCCTGGAAATCAGCTTTATTTCTTGTTTATCATCGAATGATCTGGGATCTTAACGAACTCAGAGAACGCTCAAGGGACAAAAAGAAACATGTTTTGCTCTGGATAACTTTGAAAGATGCTCATTCCCAAACAGATTCTTCCTTTTTACAGGTAATTCTAACTGTATAACCCTTGTTTTCCTTTAATTACAGGTGAAATCAACTCGCACAATAGCGAAATGCAAGATATCGAGCGGAACATCAGGAGCATGCAGAACGACATGACCAAATTAAACACGCTAATTACTAAGGAGAGTGGTCTGAGAGAAGCCTTACAACAGGGAACTGTTCTGATGGAGAGCGACTTCATTCAGGCGCTCAAGGTAAAAGAGCACTTGTCTAAAAACATTTTATATAATGCTCTCTCTGAAGCTAACACATTGATAAATTTTTACATCTTATGTCTGGCTTTACCGTTTCCTGCCCAAGCCATCAAATTGTGTCCTGTCAATCTTGCCAATAAAACACTGAGCGTGTGCGCCTGCAGCTGTTCGTTGTTTGATTGTTTAAAAAGTTGGAAATATCAAGAGAAATATGGCCAAAAGCGTCGACAAAGAATGTGTAGAGTTCCCATAGCACGCGACATCTTAGCCCGTGTTCTGTTAGGATAGCCAGCAACAATATTGAACAGACTAACCTAAAACGTTTAATCTCTTCTTAAAGTAGTTCAAGTACATTCATGTTTTCTACACTCTTTCGTGTTTTTTCGTGTTAGGAAGCAGAGGGGGAATCAATCAACATGCAGAATCAAATTGACGCGCTGAAGGAGGAGAAGGAAAGACTGCTCAACAGTTTGGTGGAGGCTGAGTGAGTAAACAAAAGATTTAATGAGCAGGACAATGGCTGTGCACGTGCGTTATAATTCTTGGTACATTTCTTTGCCGTCTTCTTCAAAACAAAAACGTGAATTCTGCGTTGTCTGGAGAACGTGACCACGACGGCTAATTTGACATATCACTGCGCTGCTCTGCTTGGCTAGTTCATAAAATAATCTGATATTTAACGTCGTTGCCTTTTTCCAGGCGCCAAATCATGCTGTGGGAGAAGAAGACACAATTGGCCCGTGAAGCGAAGAGTGCTGTTGACCTAGAGTACGGCCAAGGAGAGATAAGAGCCATGAAAGCTGAGATACATAGAATGCAGGTCAGTCAGGGCACGTCTGGTTGTAAAGGAGTTTAAAGCTCCAGTCGGTGCCCGTTTTTCGAAAGCCCCGGAAACGTTTTGGGCCCACGAGGCCATTTTCAGGTAATCTGTATTTAAAAACAGAGAGGTGTATACGCCTGAAACTTCTTTATGAAGAGAACTTCTGTTCACATTAAGAATACGTGAATAAAACAGCTCTGAAGTCATAAGGTTTGAGATTTTGCTACGGCTTTCCGGGTGCGAAAACTTTTCGGGACCTTCGAGAAACAGGCCGCTGGGCCGGAAAGTTTTGATTTCAGTTTTGTAACTTTTTGGTGAGTTTTTTTTTTTTGTTTATACTGTTATTGCCCTTCAGTTTTGAGCTAGAGACCATTTAGCCAGAAACTGTTAAGACTCACGGCTTGTCAACCAGTAAAAAAAAGTGTTATTGAATAACAGAACTCCGGCATGCGCAAAATCTATTCTTTGACGTAGAGCGCGCGGAATGACGTCAACATACTGTGCTTGTTCTAACAGTTGTATCTCAAATACAAATACTGTAACAAAGTTTTTTCGTCCTCTCGCCTGTGTTTCAGTCCCATTGGGTTCGTTTTCTGATCATGAGCGTTGCTTAAGAGAGACTCAGTCACAGTAGTCACATTTTGGCCACGTACAAAATTACCTTCCAATTGAAGGAAACCTGAAAATAGTAGTTTACTAATTAAAGTTAGTAGAATTCTACTAATACACTAATGCAAATGCTGCAATCTGATTGGCTGAGCTACTCGTATACTATCAGCCATTAGAATGCAGTATTAAACTGTCGGTCGTCCACGAAATGCGACGTTTCTGTCGTTTTTCCGAAGTTTTGGAAGGAAGTTTGGATGTAAATCGTTAATTAAATTCCTGAGAAGACCGAAAGAAGGGCATTAACGGTTTCTTGACTTTAAAAACTTGAAACTATTGAAAAACCGGTGCGCGCGCGTAAACAACTGCAAATTTCCCAAGGACGATTCAATACGTGCGATTTTGTTAAAGCGTAAAGTTCAATGATGCGTCGAAAAATATTTGGAAGCCATTATTTGCGATAATTTAAGTTAGAATTCTACTAAAACAATTAGATTATGCGCTCTCGATTTCTATGAGGCGATAGTTGATTCGGCCTACGGCCTCATCAACTATCACCTCATAGAAATCTCGAGCTCATAATCTAATTGTTAAATAGAAGGAAAGATAACTAAAGATAGAAAAACACGTAAGAGATAATAATAAACCATAAAGAGGCAAGGATGGTTAAGGATGGAGAAGAGTAACGCAGATTACGAACGACGATCTTGAAAAATTTGGGCTTAATTTTTCAAGATGCGCAAACCTTGACGTAGCTCCTTTAATTATTTAGAAACGTTATGAGACATGCGTTGACAACAGGTTTGTTTGTGGTCAGGTTCGTTACTCGCAGCTGATGAGGCAACAAGAGAAGATGATACAAGATATGGAGAAGACTGTTGTTCGAAGGGAGGTCATTATCACCCGGTGAGTGAATGTTTTAGAGCGAAGATTTTAATTAACAGTATGAGTGTCGTGAATCTAAGACCAAAAAATGAACATCTCAGAGCTCGAGGCAAAAACATGCAACCGACGGTCATGCCAACATGAAACCAGCGGTAAGCGCGGGAAAACATGCTAACCCGGCGACAAGCGCGGGAAAACATGTAACAGACGGTCATGCCAGCCGACGAAAAGTGGGTAAAAACAGGAAACTAGCGGCAAGTGCGGGAGAACATGCTAAACGGCGACCAGCGCGGGAAAACATATAACCAATAGACCACACTTAACCACTTTGGTGAGCCCTCATTAAGGTTGTTTACCAGTTACCAAAAAATTCCGGAAATTTCGGTCAAAATGTAAATGGTAAGCCATTTTTGGCTCGACCGACCGGAAAATTTTCGGAAGAAACGGAACGTCTTGAAAGGTAGTCCAAAGTTTCCAACCCAAATACGGGGCAAATATCCGAGTGGAAAATGTGCTTTCCGTCCTTATCATTTGCAATTCTTCTCCGCCAACTTGGAGCTCCAACTCGTCCTAGTCACTTTCGGTAGATTGAAGTAAATGGCCAATCCGAACGGAACTTACCATTAGGTATTTTTGCTTACCATTTGCGCAAACCGTTGACGAACCGGTTTCTCCGTTAAGATGGTAAACAACCTAAGACCTTCTCTTATTTCATCGTTTTTGTCCTAGTTACCGCTAGGACAGATCAATCAGTTTGACGAGTTTCCTTCTCATTTTTCCTTAGTGGAGATGCTCAGGCAAAGATGGGTAAAGTGTCGAACACGAAAGGTTCTTTCCAGAAGAAACTCGCTGAAATGAAAAAGAAAATCAAGCAGACGAACCAGGACGCTAATGCTTGTGACACTGGTAAGTACTGTACTCGGGATTAAACGCAGATATGCAGTTTGCCATGTTCTCCAAAATTGCAAGCGAAGTACACGAGGTATTCGCGCCCGCGTGATTCTGCGCGGACGTGGAGCGCGCTTCTCTTCCTTTTAGACTTCTTTCTCCCTTTTTAGACTACATTTTTGATGAGCATTCTGTCTACTCCATCATACTTCTGTAGTAAAATAGAAGTGTTTTGCTAAAAACACAACCGGAACCCAAAGGAACAGATCACTGTCATTATCATAGAATAAGTCCCTATCCACTAGCAGGAAATATTTGTATTAAATAGGGAAATTTGTAAATTGCTGGATTTTTCATTCACTGGAATGTTTCTTATTCTGTGGTTTGCATAGCGCTTTACCATGCCACTGAAATATGGTAATCTCTGGGAGCTGATTAACCGTGAATTTGTGATGGAAATTGCAATGTTCTAGAAACCAGATCTTTCAAGCTTTGGTTTAATGCAAATTGACTTTAAAAGTCCAGAATCGCTTTCTTTTCAGATGTCTGTTGTTTGAACAATAGACCGGGAACTCGGATCTTAAGTCCTTTACACAGACTATGTCATCGTATCTCTCAATGTGAGTAACTGTGTTTGCCTTGTTTGTAGATATCCAAGTGTTACGTGAGAAACAGATGTCTGTGAGCCGCGATTTGGAGGAAAAACAGACAACATGCCAACAGCTTCAGACCAGTGCTGACGAACTGGAGGTACAAATTGACACATTGTCAGAGGAGAGGCAGAGGGTAAGTTTTTACTCCCACCTTCTCAAACTCATTAATAATTCACCAAGTTAAAACAAAGAAAATCACAACCATGAAGGAGATTTCTATACCCGGTCTCAATTAGCATGGATTTTGACGATTTTACTTCTCCGTTTACTCCTTAGTTTTTCTTTCGATTAGAAGATATATCAAACACTCGAGACAGTGTTTCATCAGCTATCCAAACACCTCGAAATTCGTGAAAATACTCCGCTGGGCGTCGTATTTTCAACTCTCTTCTCGGTGTCTGGATATGCCGATCCGCTGTCTCTTGTGTTTGATATATTAGTTACAACCCGATCAGTCTTGTATTAGCTGAATCCGAGAACTGCGAGCGTAACGTGGTGCGACTTTTTGCAAAAGGCTTGTAACCAAGTTGTGATTTGTGTTCCTTCTTTCTTTGTCAGAATCTCGCCGACATCGTCGCCAAACAACAGAAGTTAAAATATTACACACAGCTGAAGAGCGGACGCTATACACCGCTATGCAAAACACCGGAGACGCTTGAGGCCGAGCTCCAAAAACAACGAGGTCGGCTCCAGTCTCTTATGACGATAGTTGATCGATTGAATCAGGAGTTTCCACAAGCTCAGCCAGCTCTTCGTAAAATCACCCTGTCCCTGGGATACAGGGGAGTCCCCGAGGAAGCTGCGGCGTAACCAGTACCCACTCCCTCCATAAAAGAATATTATTGTCACGAGCTTAAGTGCTGAACTGTATGAAGTTTTTGCGTCAGTTACAAGAATGATTTACCATTGAATGTTCCTTGGATGCTGTAAAATTGTTATTACTATGTTGCCCAGTTTTCGTTGTGGTCTTTAACAGAGATAGAATAGTTAGGATATTTCTCACTTTTCATCGTTCTCACCATTGTGCTAATACTGTTGTACATAAAAAAAATTAAAAAAAAGCATCTTTAAAATACCAATAAGTCAACCAACTGAGCGAGAAGCATTAAATGAGATCAAGACAGTTACACCAGTTGTGTTGTTTTTTGACTTTTGGCTTTGCATACTGCAACAGAAGTAAACTTGTTGGTGGATTGTTGCTTAGTTCCTAGGCCTCGATATTTCGCCTCGGTCAATCGTTTTCGGGTCACGTGGTTCGAGGCGTTCGTCTCGGATACTTCACAGAAATCAGTTGACCGTGAAGGCCTGGAAAGAAGCCGTACAGGAACCTGGCAAGGTGGATTGCGTAAAGGTCTCCCTCTCCGCCTCCCCGTAAAAGATTGTACCGCAGGTAATGTAGGCTCGATTATCAGCCGCTGTTCGGGAGGAACGTTGACCAGACACGAGACAGAGGCAAAAAACGAGTCTACAGCTTGTGTTATGCATATAGGCACGCGCTTGCGACGTGAGAAATTATGCGCAGTAGTGACATTCTAACAGCGGAGCTCCGGCGGCCCGAAGGGCCGCTAAAGCGCCGCCAAGCCGAGCCCCATACCCATTTTTACAATAACTGTCTAATTTCCCGCGCGCTGATTGGCTTATTTTTATCATCAATAAGAATACAGACGGATAAAATTTTAATTTATGCAACTTTTAAGTTAGACTTTCTGCTCTCAAACTGTCAACTTTTTAACCAATGATATTTTATGGACTTTTTTAAGTAGCCAATCAAAAAGCGAGAAAAGCTATTGACAATGTTCGCGTCATTTTGAATAAAATTCAGTTATCTTTGTTCCACAGCCACTTTGACAATGTTATGACGCAATTTATCATCAATAAGAGGACAGACGCATAAAAAACTGACGTCAATTTGTTAAATAGATAAGAAAAAGAAACTCATGAATTGAGTTTCTCATGGTTATCGTGGCTAGCGGTACTGCTCGTGGGCACGTACGCACGACGACGACGACGACGACGGAGTCGCGCAAGATGTCGGCCATACTCCAGCTAAAATGTTGACAGAGACATATATCCTTGATTTATAGTGGAGCTCCGGCGGCCCGAAGGGCCGCCAAGCGGAGCCCCATACTCATAAAGGAAAGAAAAGGAAACCCATGAGTTGATTTTCTCATGGTTATCACGGCTAGTGGTATTGCTCGTGGGCACGTACGCACGACGGCGACGTCGACGACGACAGAGTCGCGCAACATGGCAGCCATACTCCAAATAAAAGGTTGACAGAGACATGCAGCCTTGATTTACCGTGTACTTCTTTGAAATTGAACATTCATGTTATGATCAATTGACACCTGCCAAAACAAGGTATCCGCTGACCAGTATCACGTAACCATATCGCGGGCTCAAATTTACAACTCATCAAGGCTGCGTGGTTTTTTGAAATTGACCGCTGACCAAGTATTGGTTTTCGATTGGATCGCAGGCTCATCTCAGGTTAACTTGTTGAAAACAGTGCAGGATTGTTCGGAAGCCGGTTACCGCTAACCCAGGATTAAAAGTTAACTGAATTATAACTTTTTATTCTACACAAATGTTTTTTGCTGCTTTGTTTTGTGTTTAGAGTGATTATTAAAACCAAAAACAGAAGGCCAAACAATATACAGAAAACCTCAACGCAAAGTTACAAAACTCAAATCAAAATTCTACCTTTTCCTGGGTTATTTGGCTCTGAACAACCCTGCCCAGGAGCTACGCTTTTAGGCTGGCCTAAATCTATATATTAGCCTTCTTTAATATTGGACATCCATGTTAAGGTCAACTGACACGTGTGAAAACACAGGATTAAAAGTTAACGGAAGTATAAATATTTCTTGTATACAAATGTTTTTCACTGCTTTTGTTTTGTGTATTTTGAGATTATTGAAACTCAAACGATATACAATATACAGAAAACCTCACTGCAAAGTTACAAAACTAAAATCAAAATCTCGCTAAACGTGGGTTATCTTAATTAACCGGGCTTTGAGTAAACCGGCCCAGAAGCTCCGCTTTTAGGCTTGACTAAATCTATATATTACGATTTTTCGCTTATGCTTATGCTTATGTAGTAGTTGGTGTAAGTCTTTTTTTTAATAATTTAATAGTATTTTCTAGTTTATATGGTGTCCCCAATTCGCCCCTACCGCGCCAGAAGTGTTCGACACGTAAATAAAGTTTCTTAGTTGCGTAGTTATTTACTTACTATTTTGAACTGGTAGAGTTTTGCTATTGGTAAAAATAATCAGATTTAGTGATTTATATTGGATTCCCTTGGTTTAGTATCTAAAGTCCAGTCGACGGAAAAGTCCGGGCATTTACTTTGTCGGTCCGTACTGTAAGTTAAGGATCCTCTTTTTCTCCTTCGATTTGCGCTTTGGCCATAAATCGAAATTGTCGGAGGGGAAAAGCGAGTCAAATTGTCGGAGGAGAAAAGCGAGGATCCCTAACTTACAGTACGGATCGAGAAGACGAGCCTTGCAAAATATTTACTATATCTCTACTGTGTGTCTGACGAGTTCGGGAACGACTTCTATTCATGTGGAACGGCTTCAAATTTCTGGCGCAAGTCGAAGGCAAAACGAGTCATTTGAAATCGTTGTTAAGTTGTTAGCACTTTTTAATGCACAATTTAAAGTAAAAGAAAGTTTTAAACTTTTACTTGCTATAAAAGTTCAGACAACTACCTGTGCCTGTGTCTGTGCCTATGCTTACGCTTATGCTTGCGTCGCTAGTGAGGACCGGGCTTAAATCTTAATATACTTTTTTGTTGCAACGAAGGCCTAGAATAGTTCGCGTGTATGGCTTATTTCACATATACATCGTTACGTATTAGGCAATACTATTCCCCAAAAGACTGAAAGCATGTGGCTAGAGTCAAATTCTGGATTCTTGCAGAGGTTGCTTTAATTTCCGTCGTCTGAAGCTCGAGCAAGTCCACTCAGTTCACTTCCCTCGCTTTTCATTAGCGCATCAAAAGTGTCAACCTCAACTACCTTCCCCTCCCTGAAAACAAAGATCTTGTCACAGTCTGATGGTGTTCAAACGATGAGCTATAGTGATAACTGTTGAGTTCCTCAGTTTCTCTTGTAGAATAGCTTTCATTTCTCGCTCGAATGGTTTGTATGTCAAATTTGACACGCAGACAGACTGCCGGTTTGCCCTTTAGTCCACCAAGACACGTGGAACTCGTGGAGTTTCCTCTTGATTATTTATCCGACCACTTCCTATCTTTTCCGAGCTTCTCCACGAGTCAGTTTGCAAGTTCTTTAAAAGAAGGAGGTGCTCTATCCTCTTGAGGGACACATACGCTTCGTATGCCGCCACCAAACCGTAGGCTAAGCGAAAAGATACTCTCGGTCGTAGAACATTGATGAAAGCGAGCAGCATAAAGGCAATAGGGAGCTTAAGCAACCACCACGACGGCGCCAAGGACGACGCCTAGTGAAAAATGAATTTATATTTTACCAGCGAAATTCGCGATTGTCTAGATCTGTTCGGAACGCCAATGGCTCTAAAATATGCTTAAGTTAAATATGCAACGACGGCGTTCAATTCCAAATGGAAACACCAAAAATTAGCCGTCGTCGTCCACGTTCCGTAGACGATGCAGAACTTGGTCATTTCACGTTGTTGTTTTGCAGAGGACGGCAAAGAAATATACAAAGATTTAAAACGCACGTGCACAGCTATTGTTCAGTTCATTAAACCTTTTGTTTGGTGGCGTTCTCGTTGCTGTCGTCGTCGGGGTTTGCTTAAGCTCCCTATTAACAGGTGTGATGGGCTGGTCAGTTAACACAAGAGACATGACAGACACCAGAGTCGCCATAGCAGCGGATGCGTATTCCAAGTCAGCTAAAGCTGAAAGAATTATATTCTTCTTATGGATGATGCTGATTTCATTTCTGAAAACAAATGTGACATTTTGTCCGTTACAATGAGCTACAATGGACCAAACTGTGCAAACTATGACCTAGGGATTAACAATTTTTTCTCTCATTGCTATGCTCTTTGATGCTCTCAGCTGGAACTGTAACGTTTTGTACTTGTAATTCCGGGTGTGATCTGCGTAACATAAAACTGTGTTATGCTGTTTTAAGGCAAGCTACAATCGACATATATCTACTTATTAACCAAGTGCGAGGACTGTGCTGGGAGACTATCGGTCCGAGGTCTTGGCAGTGCGAAGTGAGCGCAGCGAGGTCTGTACAAAAAAGACGGCCGGCCGATACTCTCCCAGCACGGTTCCGAGTAGAGATATTTTCTTATTGCTTTACATTAGTAACTCAACAGGTCGGGGAGGTTCTTAGACTGCGTGGGAGAGTGAGTATCGATTGTTGTAAAACCAGCAAATAATTAGCTGAATTCTGATTGGCTAAAAAAGAGTGGAGTTTGACAATAGTGCAAATTTGAAACACCAATGCATGTGGACTAGATCAGAGGAAGACTCAAAGGTTTCTTGCCAAACTGTAAAGTATGGAATGAAACAGAGCAGAAACTGACTATTCAGTCGTCATTGATGTAGTTTGTCTAGGGTCTACCAGCTTAATTTACCTTACTCATGAATCACGCCGATAAATTTCCAAAAAGAGACATCTCACGCACGCCCGCGGCTGTTTACCTACAGTGTGTGAAATTTATTCGAGAAACATGCTCAAAAAATTGAAATTGCCAATTCAATCTTGGGAAAAAGCGTCTATTCCCAACTTATGAGTAAATACCATGCCTTAATACTAACAAGTTAAAAATTGATTCCTGTTTTTAACTGTGTATCAGCGATCAAGTTATAATACAGGAAGGAAGTTTGAAGAGCACGAGTTTCTCAACGCACAGGCGAGAGCAACTTTAGCTTCCTGCTGATGGTGCTCTCCAAGCTTCCCAAGTACACAATAAATCGATGATGCACGCTGACACATCAAGCCTGCATCAGCCTCGGGGAGTTTTCTTAACATCGCCAGTGGAAATTCATGTACGCGAGAGAACAATATGTTCGGATCAAACCGATTGACATGATGGATTGATGAGTCACACCCGGCAACCGATGTCTGACATGATCCCACGGCAAAGAAATCTGAACTGTTACAATGATCAAGTAAACTGAAACATTTCGAGGAGCTATCAACTATAAGTTCGAGTAGATGGCTGATTCACGGTTAAAGCACACTGATCCTTGACATCAAATTAATATCGTTCCTGTCAGAATATCACGTGACAATTAAACTGAACAATATTCAAACCACGAATTAAGAAATGGTAAGCGGGCAGCGTGCAACTATCGAGTTTTTTTTACGATAACTGCAGAAATTCTCGCGTGCTCATTGGCTAATTTTTATTGTCAATAAGCGGACAGACACGTGAATTTATAATTTATTCGATGCGTCAGGGAGCGAGAGCGGACAATTTAACAATTTGTTATCGTAAAAAACAAATTGATGTCAGTTTTTAATGCGTCTGTAGGTCTAGTAAGCGCTACAGGCGACACAGTTTGAATGCACAAGTTTAATCATACTGGGCGTAAACACGAGAGAAACAAAAGTGATCGTGGGTGTGTGATGTGTGTGTGTAATTCAACTGAAAAATAAACGAGACAAAATATTTAAGTACAAAATATAACGATAGAAAAAACTGACAACGGAGCAAAATAAACTTACAAAACTGTGGCGACTCGAATTCTAGAATTTTTATTTCAGGGCTCACACAACAGTGAAGCAGCTAAGGAAAAAACGCGGTAGAAACCAGCAGATCGAACTTTCAGCGCTAACAAGCACTGGCCAAAAATGAAAAACACAAAACTACGCATAATGAAGAACGCTTAAGTATTACAGAGTGGGTTGCATAATTCCCAGGGGTCACGGAAAAACGTAACACCCAAAAGAAAAGAAAGTTCTAGTCACTACAGCGTCTGTCCTGTTCACTGTTATTGACAATGAATTTCGTCATAACATTGTCAAAGCAGACTGCGGATCCACTCGGCTATCGCCTCGTGGATCCACAGCTACTTTGACAATGTTATGACGAAAATCATGATCAATAACAGGACAGACGCATGAAAAACTGACGTCAATTTGTTAAATGGATGCACACGAAAGAAGCGTAAGAGTCGCACGAGGCGATAGCCGAGTGCGACTCTAGCTTCTTCAGTGCTTAGCAAACCTCCCAAGTGCATCCATAACTCGATAGTTGCACACTGCACGCTTACCGTTTCTTTCATAACATTGAGACTTTGGAGATAGTGTATATTGAATCTCGTCCAGCTTACATGAAGTCAAAAGCGCAATATACCGCGCGAAAATGTTCATTCAAAAATCTGACAAAGCGACACATCAAAATTTTTCTTGGGTCGCGGCGAGGTAATAGTTTCTCGGGCTAGCAAACAATTTCAAACTGCTCAGTTAACCTAAATATCAAGTTGACAACAAACGAAAATTGCAGTCGGTAAAAGCGTTTCTCAACAATTGGTTAAGCTTAAATTTGGATCAGTTTTTTCGAAAAATAGCCCTTTTCACGGTTACCTTTGCTCATTTGCATTACAATAGAACAATAAAATCTAGCATGTATGAGAGGCAATTCCGGGCTATTTTGCAGTTTTAGCCCGAAATTGCCTCGCATCCACGTTGGATTACATTATAATGCAAATGAGAAAAATTAACCGTGAAAAGAGCTATTGTACGTCTGACCGTTCTGCCCGATGCAAACTGAAGACAGACAGTTACAGAAGACTTCACTGAATTCGTAATTCTTAGGAAACATCAAATCTTGTCTGCTGCTCAACTTTACTCTGCAATTTTTATTTTAGAACACAAGATCGCCATGTAAGGTGAGTTCAGGGTTATTTCATGATTCCACCAGGTGAATCAACAGCTCCTTGCATTTGACATCTCGATTTGGCCCGATATAATTAATGAGTACAAGGGTAAAAAGAAAAAAAAATTCAGCCCGACGTTGAAATACAAATGAAAAGATTGATTAAATCAAGGCGATTTTCATCCTCGGGTTACAAATGAAGTAGAAATCGTCCCAACAAATCTTACTGTATACGTATGAGTCAACAGATCCGTAGATGACAAATTATACAGGCTAAATGAGCTGCGAAATTTACGCGCGCAAATAAAAAGTATGGAAAACGTAGAGAGGGCTAACGTCTGCAAAACTGAAAAAAAAAAAAAAAATTGAACAAGATAGGATATGGATATAGTTAGCTCCCGTTAAAAAACCTATTTCACCTTTTCACTAGCAGAAGGCGTCCATACATTTTCAATAATTATATTTGTGGGTAAATAAACGCACGGTTGTCCATGTTGTCCCCTAAAAGTTTGTCTAATTTTAGAGAGAGATTCATATATATTTCGTAGTTTTAAGACTCCTTCAGGTGTATACCAGCAATAGCATTATTCAGCGCTAGTGCAAAAAGAGAGCTCAGTCGCTTAAAAGAAACTATTTTGATAATTTTGACTCCGAAAATTATTTCTGAAGCCGCATGAAACGCGTTTGTCATTCAGTTCAATATTCTGTTGACAAAAAATTGATTTGGCGGGAACGCACAATAATTAAATACTTTAATTTATGCAATTTGCGACACTGCGCAATTCCGTAACGCATGAAATGAATCGGCATTTTATATGCGTATGTCGTTGGTCCGCTTTCGAAGGCTTGTTTGGTATCAAGTGTTCTTTCCAAAACATTGTTTATCGGATCACCATTACTGACTAAAACGGTGTGCGTTCACAGAATCAGCCAGAGTTGATTATTCCAATGTTAAACTGCAGTACAAACCGAGTATTACAACGTCCTTTTCTACGCCGAAAGATCAGTCAAGTGAGACGTGCAACATTTGTAAACAGTTAAAACTTAATTATTTTTTGCATGACCAGCTGATTCAACTCCTGCTCGCTACATTTGCAAATTCTTCCACATCGATGGAAAAAATTGCCGAGAAAAAGTACAAATAAACAAACTGACATCAAATGGATGACGTCAAATGGCAAATGGATCGAGCGTATTAGCCAATCAGAACGCGCGCTCCGCTGGGGCTATGTTATAAAATCTTACCTTTCTTGGCAATCACGATCCCAAACACACCATTATAAAGTTTTGTACAAGCTGACCCTGGAAGGTTAATTCACTCATTCTATAAAACTACTAGAAGTCTTGTAGCAGGTTCTATCAAATCAGCCGGCTGGAAAGGCAAATTACCATCTACCCTTGTATCATTAGTTTAGTGATTTACTTAGACATCTTTGTTGCGAGTCACTGGAGATGTACAATGAAGAGGCAAAGTCGAATATCGCAACATTGTCTAGTTAGCATTGCGAGCAGTAGAGTGCAAAGTCATCGATTATCCCCAAAGAAAAACGATATTGAAGGTAAGTTCCACGAGTTTGCAATTTGTGAGACATTATACCCTAATAAAAGCACTTTGCAAGATTTATCATCTCAGAAACAAACTGTTTCTTGTCGTCATCAAAGACCACAACCTTATTCAAGCATGCATGCCTTTAGAGTTATGTCAAAATTATATTAAGTGCGCCCATATTTAGTTGCCTTTTGGCCTCTGTGGCAAAACGAGTCCTCGTGCGGAACTATGCATGAAACGTCGCCCCTTTACAAATTCATTTTAAAGTAAATCAAAGTCATTTTCATATGAAAGGTTGTGCGCGAGGTTGTGAATGAGATTGCTGTTTATCACGCGATCTTCTTAATTTCCTTTATGTCAGGGATCAGTGTGCTTTAATCGTGAATCAGCCATCTGTTCTAGCTCATGGTTGATAACTCCTCGAAATGCTTTTTCTTGATCATCGTAGCAGTTCAGATTTCTTTAACATAGGATAAAGTCAGGCGTGGGCTGTCAGTCGGGTGTGACTCATTAATCGGTTCGATACGAACAAATTATTCTCTTGCGTGAGTGGTCGTCGTCACACAGTCATTTCTATCGATGATGTTAAAAAAAACGATTGATGTTTCAGTGTGCATCATCGTCTTATGGTGTACTTGGGAAGTTTGGAGATCACCATCTGCAAGAAGCTAGAGTTGCTCTAGCCTGTGCCTTTATCAACTCTACTGCCTCGTTCGTCGGTGCTCTTCAAACTTCCTTCCTGTATTATAGCTTGATCGATGATACACAGTGAACTTGAATCATTTGTTAACGCGTTGGTATTCCGGCATGATTTTTACTCATTAATTGGGAATCGACGCCTTTTCAGCCTTCCCCCAAGATTGAATAGATCATTTCAACTATTGAGCATGTTTCTCGAATAAATGTCAAACTCGGTAGGACAACAGCCGCAGGCGTGCGTGAGATGTCTCTTTTTGGAAATTTATTGGCATGATTCATGAGTAAGCCGGTTAAATTAAACTAGTAGACCCTAGACAAACTATATCAATGACTGAATAGTCAGTTTCTGCTTTGTTTCATTCCATACTCTACCAAGAAACCTTTGAGTCTTCTAGTGATCTCGTCTATAAACAGGGTGTCCGAATTAGCGTGATTTACTGGCAACGGCTTTTACTCGTGCATGGACCTAACAATCTGCCCGCAATAGTGGCAAGGTGTTTTCGCTACGATTTCACTGAATTCTTTCACAGGATACATCATATCTCGTCTACATCTGCAAGTTTTATTTGAGAACACACGCCCGCCAGGTAAGGTGAGTTTTTACTTCACGATCCCACAGAACTATGCATGAAACGTCGCCCCTTTACAAATTCATTTTAAAGTAAATCAAAGTCATTTTCATATGAAAGGTTGTGCGCGAGGTTGTGAATGAGATTGCTGTTTATCACGCGATCTTCTTAATTTCCTTTATGTCAGGGATCAGTGTGCTTTAATCGTGAATCAGCCATCTGTTCTAGCTCATGGTTGATAACTCCTCGAAATGCTTTTTCTTGATCATCGTAGCAGTTCAGATTTCTTTAACATAGGATAAAGTCAGACATGGGCTGTCAGTCGGGTGTGACTCACTAATCGGTTCGATACGAACAAATTATTCTCTTGCGTGAGTGGTCGTCGTCACACAGTCATTTCTATCGGTGATGTTAAAAAAACGATTGATGTTTCAGTGTGCATTATCGACTTATGGTGTACTTGGGAAGTTTGGAGATCACCATCTGCAAGAAGCTAGAGTTGCTCTAGCCTGTGCCTTTATCAACTCTACTGCCTCGTTCGTCGGTGCTCTTCAAACTTCCTTCCTGTATTATAGCTTGATTGATGATACACAGTGAACTTGAATCATTTGTTAACGCGTTGGTATTCCGGCATGATTTTTACTCATTAATTGGGAATCGACGCCTTTTCAGCCTTTCCCCAAGATTGAATAGATCATTTCAACTATTGAGCATGTTTCTCGAATAAATGTCAAACTCGGTAGGACAACAGCCGCAGGCGTGCGCGAGATGTCTCTTTTTGGAAATTTATTGGCATGATTCATGAGTAAGCCGGTTAAATTAAACTAGTAGACCCTAGACAAACTATATCAATGACTGAATAGTCAGTTTCTGCTTTGTTTCATTCCATACTCTACCAAGAAACCTTTGAGTCTTCTAGTGATCTCGTCTATAAACAGGGTGTCCGAATTAGCGTGATTTACTGGCAACGGCTTTTACTCGTGCATGGACCTAACAATCTGCCCGCAATAGCGGCAAGGTGTTTTCGCTACGATTTCACTGAATTCTTTCACAGGATACATCATATCTCGTCTACATCTGCAAGTTTTATTTGAGAACACACGCCCGCCAGGTAAGGTGAGTTTTTACTTCACGATCTCACAGATAAAGTTTAAGACCGAGTTTACCAGAGGACCAGGCAGGAGTGATACATGCCATCTCTCCTTTTTGGATGAAACTTTGCCAGATTAAAGGTACTACCCAACAACTCTAAAAGACAAAGTGGGCCGGCTTTGTGATTTTTCCCTTAGGAGTTAGACCACCCCCCCCCCCTGGTTTTTTGCCCAAAATCCCCAAAATGTCACTAAAAATAAGCATCAAATTTAAACACCGCTCCTGCTTACAGAATACATTGCATTTTATTGGTATTTCACACAAATAAAGATTGGACCTATCTTAGTTCACACCAGGAATTTCAAGTCATTTGAAGTGACAGGTGCCAATCAAGGAATGTCATTTCCTACCCATGTCACGCAACATTTAGCTATAAGGCAAATTAGCTGAAATTCTGACTCAAATATTGCTTAAGTCCAACTTTCTAAATCAAAACTAATTTCATCACAGTTTAGAGTCACCCTTAGCCTGATGAAATCAAGAATAAAATTTTTGGCATCTGCTATTTTTTGGTAACAAAAGCTGTTCAAACAACATGACAAGAGGCTAGTTTTAACAAAGAGACAAGGGCGAAATCTAAAAATATTAGATATTATTGAATCAGTTTATCAAAGTTATTTCTATGTTAATGTCATTTACAAAGTCTTTGAATATTATTTTGGGCAGTGGAAGCTCAATGAATGCAAAACTCTTTGCAATATCCCTTAACCCTCGGACGTACAAGACAGGGGTGGGGTGGATGCCATCCCCCTAAGAAGGTATTTTCAAAATTTTGAAAAGACGATTTACTCTAAGGGGCTGAAACTTTCATTAGCTGTTCATTCATCCTTCGCGGATATTTTGATCTGTCAAGTGTGTGTCCATCATTTTTTATGTTTCCATAGCAACCACTAGTTTCATGTAGGTTTGGCCAAAAATCAACTTTTTTGACATAATTCTGCATTTTTTCCAGTTTTCTTCATCAAATTCCAGAAATTCACCAATTTGTACATTTCATAAGCATTCTGGCTTGATTTTGTATCAATTTCCATTATTTCTTGACTTTTTAAGAAAAAAGTAAAATCCAAGATGGCGGATCCACGATGGCAGGTCAAATGACGTCATTTGACATTACGACATCACAGCCATTGAATATGGTATCATTTTTGTAGAACAAGCTCAGGGCTATCCAATCAATGTAAGTTTAGTACGCTGTGCATTAACAGAACAAAACCCAGAAGGGGCTCCTTCCATTTCCCCCTTGTACGACGGTGGGGGTACGAGTTAGCTTGTACGTCCAAGGGTTAAATAACAATGCAAATGGCACCTAAATTCTATTCGTAAAATCCAAATATGGGAATGAACAGTCAGAATGTTTGAATTCTAAAACATTGACTAGTTAGATGAGAGTTTTTCTCGGCATATCTTGCTTTTTAGATTACTCTTAAAACCCTGCTCAATCATCACAGGTCAAATACTTGATGTCGCAATTGATTATTGTGAACTCTTACTTTACACTCAGCATACAAACTCATCAATCCTGAGAAGTATTCTTCGCTGAAATTATTGTTTGCCCTCATTCCGAGTTCAAAAACCACTTGAAATTTTCATTTTTCTGCATCAGGCATGCAAGTAAATCTTCGTAAACACGTACAGTTTGTATATAATACTTCAACTGTGAGATTGAGCTTTAGCTAGCTTTTATGAAAATGCGTTTTTCTTCTGAAAGTTCCTATACTGAATTAACCGCAGATAAAGGTTATAACTCAAAGATGTTAGCACAACACATTGTAAATGATTGCATGTCTGCGAGTAAGAAGATGTCCGAAAAAAATTGCAATTCTGAGGAAAAATTGAGCCTCGAGAAGATCTAGTAGCTGAAATTATCTGAAACCTAGCGTCCAAGCGAGCACACATGACAACATACACGGTACCAGTGTCTTATGTTTAACAAGGTTTGGCCCAGTTGAACTTTTTAAATTTTTCTAGGCACTCAGCAAGCTTGAGTGGCTCTTGGCTATCGTTTTCTTTTCTGCTCAGTAACCTCCTGAGTATATCCATAGCTCCATGGCGCTGTGAAATTAGTGACTTGTTTTTTCCGGTCACAAGACTATGTTACATCTTCTATATGGTGGATGGTAAAGTAGCTGGCAAGTAGTACTGTCTTCGTACTGCAAGCCTGGTCAAGATCCCTTCTGCTTCACCTTGAGATGGATTCAGATATGCCTGGTGTATGGCTAGTCGGCCACTTCTGTACATTACAGACAACATGCTGAAGTACTGGGCTATTTGGTCTGCAGCAAGCTACTCTTCTTTGCTGGACATTTTCCTGCCACTACTGTCTTGCACAGTCTCATCTTACCGCACTCATTCACTACACTTTCGTCCTGTCCCCTCACCTTCCAAGAATGTTTTTTTCGGGTTCCTCTTCGTGATGTTTTCAGACCCATCCCTTTGAGATTTCTCACGTGGATCATGATCACTAAAGGACGTTTGGGATTTCAACCCATTTTATCTTGATGCTGTCTATGTCGTTTCCCTCTCTAACTTCATTACGTGTTTGCCCGCATCCAAGTGTCTCTGCAGAATGCAAAAGACTGCTATGCTTTTATGAATCCCTCTTCAGGGTAGGAGGAATACACTCTTGTAGCTTTAACAACTTGGGACTCTCTTCAATAGATTGCAAGGTCTTAGACCATAGTTAATAGAGAGGAATGGTTATGAAGCCCGGCAAACATCAAAGGAGCAAACAAAGATGCCAAGATTTGTGTTGGAAGGTCCACGACCGTGCAAAATCTTTTTTGGGCACTCATACGCTATGCATGAATTACGTAACCAAAACGTTACTATTGGTCAGTTACTCGTTCAGTAGTATACAACAATTGTGTTTTGTGCACGGTCAAGGCCAAAAAAGAGAACAAAAACATACAACAAAGAACTTTGTTGAGTTTCATAATAATCCCCTTCTATTAACTATGCCTAGACTGAGGCTGTTGGAGCTGACACTTGTCAAACCCCTGGCTGTAAAAGTAGCAGTCTCTCTTGCAGTACATTTGAGGGCTGCTCTATGCATAAGTCTGCAGGCCCTTGAGGTCTTTCAAATCCATTCCTCATGTGCAGGTGTGAAACGCTTACCAGGGCCCATATCATAAGCCTTCTACACTTTCAAACCTCCGGACTTGAAGCTAAAAAATTTTAGAGACAGATTCCGAACACTGTGTGCTTCAAGGTCTGGCCTGACTCTTGAGTCTTAACAATATTATTGATGCCTGACACCCCTTAACCCGCCATAGGATATCACTAGCACTTTCAATGTCGTGGCCTTCATTTATGTTACAACGCACATGGCTCTGCATTGTGGCAATTTCTCTGTCACAGAGGTCCTTTTCAGCCTGTGGATCACTGAAATCATATCTGACGATCTTAATGCCTGTGCACTCTCTAAGGCTGGTAAGTGAGTGGATGAAATGAGAACAAAGGTAACATCTGGTATTGTCGAGCTTTTCTTTCAAAAAAGTTACAATTGAGCAAAACATCGAAGCCATTCTTTTTTATCATTGGAGTGTGCACATCTATAAATAGAGATTGAAATTCCTTACGCAGTGGGAATAAATAATAAATAATAACAACAATAAATATAAATAAATATAATAAACAATAACAATAACAACAACAAACTATTAATTATCACCTAGTGATATTATTTGCTGCTGATCAAGGTCTTTGGTTCTTGTTCCCATGCTTTCAAAATTATATGCCCAATGTTTATCTTTATACTAATTAAGATTTACTTGCCTGCCTGATGCAGCAAAGTAAAAAAATCATAGATGTTTTATAACTCGATTCGCATGAAATGGATATTCATTGGGTGAGCTCAAGAGTTAATATATGAGGGCAAACAATAGTGTCAGCAAAGAATACCTCTCAGGATTGATGAGTTTGTATGCCAAGTGTAAAGTAAGAGTTGACAATAATCAATTGCAACATCAAGCATGTGACCCACCCATGATGCTCGAGCAGGGTTTCAAGGGAAATCTAAAAAGTGAGATTTGCCCAGAAAAACTCTCCTCTACATGTAACTAGTCAATTTTTTAGAATGTAAACATCACGGCCCTTTATTCCCATATTTAAATTCTACAAATAGAATTTAGGTGTTTTGCACTGTTATTTTAACCCTCGGATGTACAAGCTAACTCGTACCCCCACCGTAGTATAAGGGGGAAATGGATGGAACCCTCTTGGGTTTGCGCTCTGTTTAGGCACAGCGAAATAAATTTACATTGATTAGATAGCCCTGAGCTTGTTCCACAAAATGATACCATAATTTTGCTGGTTGTGACGTCATATGATGCCAAATGACGTCATTTGACCCGCCATCGTGGATCCACCATCTTGGATTTTACTTTTTTCTTAAAAAGTCAAGAAATAATGGAAATTGATACAAAATCAAGCCAGAATGCTTATGAAATGTACAAATTGGTGAATTTCTGGAATTTGATGAAGAAAACTGGAAAAAATACAGAATTATGTCAAAAAGGTTGATTTTTGGCCAAACCTACATGAAACTAGTGGTTGCTATGGAAACATAAAAAATGATGGACACACATTTGACAGATCAAAATATCCGCGAAGGATGAATGAACAGCTAATGAAAGTTTCAGCCCCTTAGAGTAAATCGTCTTTTCAAAATTTTGAAAATACCTTCTTAGGGGGATGGCATCCACCCCACCCCCCGTCTTGTACTTCCGAGGGTTAAGGGATATTGCAAAGAGTTTTGCATTCATTGAGCTTCCACTGTCCAAAATAATATTCAAAGACTTTGTAAATGACATTAACATAGAAATAACTTTGATAAACTGATTCAATAATATCTAATATTTTTAGATTTCGCCCTTGTCTCTTTGTTAAAACTAGCCTCTTGTCATGTTGTTTGAACAGCTTTTGTTACCAAAAAATAGCAGATGCCAAAAATTTTATTCTTGATTTCATCAGGCCAAGGGTGACTCTAAACTGTGATGAAATTAGTTTTGATTTAGAAAGTTGGACTTAAGCAATATTTGAGTCAGAATTTCAGCTAATTTGCCTTATAGCTAAATGTTGCGTGACATGGGTAGGAAATGACATCCCTTGATTGGCACCTGTCACTTCAAATGACTTGAAATTCCTGGTGTGAACTAAGATAGGTCCAATCTTTATTTGTGTGAAATACCAATAAAATGCAATGTATTCTGTAAGCAGGAGCGGTGTTTAAATTTGATGCTTATTTTTAGTGACATTTTGGGGATTTTGGGCAAAAAACCAGGGGGGGGGGGGTGGTCTAACTCCTAAGGGAAAAATCACAAAGCCGGCCCACTTTGTCTTTTAGAGTTGTTGGGTAGTACCTTTAATCTGGCAAAGTTTCATCCAAAAAGGAGAGATGGCATGTATCACTCCTGCCTGGTCCTCTGGTAAACTCGATCTTAATAAGTTTGGAATTCACCTCGTGGAATTTCCGCAAGGTGAATTCCAAATTTTTGGTAAAGGCTAGGGCCCTGCATTTGACCACGCGATTTGGCCCGATATAATTAATGAGTACGGGGATAAAAAATCGCCATCCCAGTGTTGAATTACATAAACATTGATAAATCGCAGCGATTTTCATCCTTGGGATACAAACGAAGTAGTTATTGGGCCAACAAATATCATCATGTAAATTAGCCTACATTATTTACGTCAGGCCCCGTTTGTTCGAAGACTGCGCCATCCACGGGATAAATTGCTATCTAATGGATAAGTGTTAACTAAACAAACCGGGCTTTTCGCTGGATAGTGATTTGTCCGGTGGATAGCGTTATCCACCTTTCGATCAACCTGGACAAGATGACAAAGTATAACAAGTAAATCAGTAAATCAGCGAAAAACAACTGAACCAGATAGCGTATGGATGGCTAACTCCCGTAAAAAAAAATTAAATTTAGTTCACCTTTCTGTAACACAAGACATCCATGTATTTTCTTTGTTTTATTTTGCGTAAATATACGCACGATAATATTCTAGCGATAGTGGAAGCTCCAATCTAAGTGAAACTGTCTCTGTTGTCCCCATAATCTTTATCTTTATTTCTATTGCTAGAGTGGTATTCATATCTATACTATAGTTTTAGGCTCCTTTAGTTGTATACCAGCAAAAGCATTATTCAGCACTGGTGTAGCAAGAAAGCTCAGTCGCTTAAGAGTGGCGTGGGAAGCGAAACAAATCGACGTGTATGACCCTGAAGTGAAGACGTACACCTTTAAAGTGAATGCAAACCGGAGGTGAAACAGATTTATAGTGAAGCAAATCACCCTAATAGTGAAGTCAAACACTTCTTAATTGAAGCCGTTTTCATGAAACAAAGGCACGCATCGTCAAAATTCTTGACAAGGAGTACCGTGGTCGACAAAAGGAAAATCAAAGAGACGATGTACTTCACACGTCAACCTCCGACTTTAATGAAAGTGTTGGGCTTAGAATGTCTCGCCTTTGTAACACGCCCTACAGCTGCTTCAAGTAATGTCGTACACCACGCCCGTATTTTTTCCTTTCTCTCTTTCTCCTCACTGACTAGTAGGTGTTTTGCTCTGGAAAATGGCAGTGTAGACGAGGAATACGAAAGGGCACCATGAACACCACCACGAACACCCTGCCCGCGCTGAAATCGAGCTTTTTATCAGTGTTATTTTGTTTTGTGCTTGGAATTACGGTACAAGCGGTTCTAAAAGCAGCTGGGAGGCAAATCTAAGTTCTGGGAGAGGTAAGACCGATACAGGACAAGGAAATCATCGTCATTAACGAAGCCTTCGTCGTATAATAGTAGAACAAAGTCCCTGGTTTCCTTGAACGAAGCCATTTTTGTAAAGACACGTAGAGGCTGCACACCCCGTCGCCGTTAAGCGAAATCTCAATCCGTTTGAGTTGTGCAGGAAAACCGGCGCCGTTGTCAGCCTAGTTCCTCACGGCCAAAGCAGCCGTAGTAGTAGCTCGCTGCAGCGTATCTTAAAGTTTCTATTGATATGTACAATAGCCGTTTTCGCGGTTACATTTGCTCATTTACATTACAATAAAATCTGGCATGTATGTGAGGCAATTTCGGGCTATTTTGCAGTTTTAGCCCGAAATTGCCTCGCATCCACGTTGGATTACATTGTAATGCAAATGAGAAAAATTAACCGTGAAAAGGGCTATTGTACGTCTGACCGTTCTGCCCGATGCAAACTGAAGACAGACAGTTACAGAAGACTTCACTGAATTCGTAATTCTTAGGAAACATCAAATCTTGTCTGCTGCTCAACTTTACTCTTCAATTTCTATTTTAGAACACAGGATCGCCATGTAAGGTGAGTTCAGGGTTATTTCACGATTCCACCAGGTGAATCAACTGGTGGCAAATGTCAGCTCCTTGCATTTGATATCTCGATTTGGCCCGATATAATTAATGAGTACAAGGGTAAAAAGAAAAAAAAAAATTCAGCCCGACGTTGAAATACAAATTAAATCACGGCGATTTTCATCCTCGGGTTACAAATGAAGTAGAAATCGTCCCAACAAATCTTACTGTATACGTATGAGTCAACAGATCCGTAGATGACAAATTATACAGACTAAATGCGCTGCGAAATTTACGCGCGCAAATAAAAAGTATGGAAAACGTAGAGAGGGCTAAGGTCTGCAAAACTGAAAAAAAAAAAAAAAAAAAAATTGAACAAGATAGGGTATGGATATAGTTAGCTCCCGTTAAAAAACCTATTTCACCTTTTCTCTAGCAGAAGGCGTCCATACATTTTCAATAATTATATTTGTGGGTAAATAAACGCACGGTTGTCCATGTTTTCCCCTAAAAGTTTGTCTAATTTTAGAGAGAGATTCATATATTCCGTAGTTTTAAGACTCCTTCAGGTGTATACCAGCAATAGCATTATTCAGCGCTAGTGCAGCAAGAAAGCTCAGTCGCTTAAAAGAAATTATTTTGATAATTTTGACTCCGAAAATTATTTCTGAAGCCGCATGAAACGCGTTTGTCATTCAGTTCAATATTCTGTTGACAAAAAATTGATTTGGCGGGAACGCACAATAATTAAGTACTTTAATTTATGCAATTTGCGACACTGCACAATTCCGTAACGCATGAAATGAATCGGCATTTTATATGCGTATGTCGTTGGTCCGCTTTCGAAGGCTTGTTTGGTATCAAGTGTTCTTTCCAAAACATTGTTTATCGGATCACCATTACTGACTAAAACGGTGTGCGTTCACAGAATCAGCCAGAGTTGATTATTCCAATGTTAAACTGCAGTACAAACCGAGTATTACAACGTCCTTTTCTACGCCGAAAGATCAGTCAAGTGAGACGTGCAACATTTGTAAACAGTTAAAACTTAATTATGTTTTGCACGTGTTAATCCAGAATTGTCAACAAATGAACGAAGCACAAGCATAGATCATTATCCATACTGATGTTCATGGAGGGGGTGGGGGTGGGGGGTTTGTCAGTCGGTCGAGAACGGGACATCGTTAGTCGAGAAGCGTCAATGTGCTTAAATCTAACGTGACGAGAAAAGAGAGAAAAAACACGTTTAAAGTGGCAACGTATTTTTAAATTTAGTTAAAACCGAGACAAGAAGATGGCAAATCCTAGTCTGAGGGTGCGTCCCTTTGGGGTGATCAGGATCAGGATCAGTGATCCAAGATCACTCGGATCATGGCGCATCAAAGGAACCGATGAATCCACTCTGGTCACGGATTCATCGGTTCCTTTGATGCACCACGATCCAAGTGATCTTGAATCACTGATCCTGATCCACATCACCCCAAAAGAACGCACCCATATGTCCATTTTTTTTTTCTCTCAATGAAGCGAAGCGAGCGCGGACAGAAACGGAGCGCAAAGGCGACTGATTACCCTAATGCATTCGCTGCCACTCAGTGCCCCGCTGTTATAATTTTTTTTAGGGTTAGGGTTATTTTTTTCGAGCCCTCGACGATGCTAGAGGAAACAAAAAGGCCTGTGTATAGGAAAGGTTGAGCTTTACCAGTGAGATTTAAAAACAGTTGGAAACCTTATAAGATACGAGGAATTCGACGATGCAAACAAGGCTAGAGACCATCAAAGCCTTGTTTGTGTCCTCAGTTCAGTGTCCATTTACCAAATCAATGAAGTCATTTTTTTTTATCTTCATTAGATTCTGAGCCATGAAAAGAAGTGGATACAAAAAGATCATCGACAGAGACAGTAAAGACAATTTAAATATTTTATCCCCCCTTTTCTTTCAATGGATGAATGAAGTCGTCAAGATAGGCAGTGAACGAACTTTAGAAAACGATGATTTTGTGCCGCTTTCCAAAGAAAACCAAACCCGTCCAGCGACAGAAAAGCTCCAAACAAAATGGAATGACGAGAAAGCAAGCTGCAAACGTGACGGCAAAAAACCGAAGCTCTGGAGAAGCGTCATTAAAACAGTGTCTGTAAAAGAAGCTTTCATCATTGTCTTGACTGGGTTTTTGGATTCAGTTTGTCGCATTCTTCAACCCTTGTTTCTTGGATTTGTTGTTTCAGCATTAATTTCAGCAGAGGAGCCACAGAAAAATGTTCTTCTTTACATTTGTGCATTAGCAATGGCTGCTAATTATTTTATCAAGAACATCTGCATGCATCAGTATTTTTACAGGAGTGCATTGCTGGGTGTTAAACTTTGCAGTGCCTTGAAGGGCCTCGTCTACATAAAGGTAACTTAAGATAATGTACCTCAAACAGAGATTATGCAGTCCCATTACCGGGGGGAAGGGGGAGGGGTCTAAGTAACCCTTATCCCATTAATGTTTGGCCTATATATCCCCGTATCCCGTTAATTTGATCTTTCACGATTGACAATTTTCCCACTCAAAATCCCCGGGATATTTGTTTTAAATATCCCATATTCATTAATTTCCCCTTCAAGTATCCCGTATCCCGTTCAATTTTTGTCTTAAGATCCCGTGTCCCGAAAACCATGGCCTTAATTAATAGCCTCAGTAATGGATGACGACAACAGTAATAATGATACTTAAATACCTAATATCAGGGAGCGCGGAGACCATTTTAAAGTATTAGGGCTAAAAACTCTGGCTAATACTACCGGCCAATATTACTTTCAAGTAGTAAAATCCATATTTTATCCATACCAAATGGAGCCCTAGAAAATCAATCCCAGCAATAAAAGTGATAGGGCTGTAGCCCTACCAGCCCCTCCGCGGTCCCTGAATATTGTGGCATATCAGCCGCGTTTGGTCGAACCATGGTTCGTCAATATATAGCAGCTGTAAGCGAGGCTGGAGGTGACCTAGCTTTGACACAAACCTTTCCACTTGTGGCGCGGGTTTTGTTGACGTGGATAGCAAAAACGGCTCTACACGGATTTCCATCCTACTCGAAAACTTCCACGCAACGCGCGGGACTAGAACTGGGTACCATTTCTAAAAATAACTTGAGACGGTTTCTCTTGAGAATAAGACCTACATGGAGGACCCACTCTCTAATCATATCTATGACAAAATTCTCGATCGTGATTGGTTCTCCGCGGGCCTATTTCACTTAATCGGCGCGCGATCACGTGGTTCTCAAATTGCAGGTTTCCAATTACAACAAGTTGTAATCAGGTGCCGGTAATTGGATACCTTCGCTATTCGCACGTCGATTACTCAGAATATTTCCTACAACTTTTAAAACTTATGGAAAGCGTTACTCACTTTTTCGCTCAAACGAAGTTCTCCAAAGACTTTCTTAATAGTACAATTCAGGGAGTAATCGTGCTCTTAATTTCAAATCGGCCTTGCGCTTCGCGCTCGACCAATTTTGAAATTACTTGCGGGATTACTCCCTGGATTGTACCCCTCTCGATTCAAATATTTTACCCACCTTTCATCCTCTTTTGGCTCCATCCATGAAGTAAGTTTCTTGACTTAAGTTTTATTTTTTCCTGTTTTTAGACCACTCTTCTCAGCAAGCAAACATTAATGGGTTTTACCACTGGCCATGTGATTGATCTCGTGTCTAATGATGTGCAGCGAATGGAAGAAGCTCCCAAGTGGATCGCCCACGTAGTTCCTTTGACCTCTGACATTATTGTAGCCACGTGTTTAGTCGTGTACCTGATTGGTTGGCAGGCACTTATGGGAGTCCTTTTTCTGCTATTCCTCATACCATATTTAGTCCTGTTATCCTCTGCAAGTGCACAACTACGCCTGCGCACAGCTGATGTGTCTGACCAACGCATCTCTACCATCAATGAGGCCGTTGGCGGAATCCGCGCTATCAAAACGCATGCGTGGGAGAACGAGTATCGAGACGAGATAAAAATTACACGAAGGTAAACGGTTGTCATTTTGTCTCGTAAACGTCTATTTTTAAGGTTTAAAGGGAGAAAAATGCGCCGGCATGGACCACTTAGGAAAAAACTCCAGTTACTATTTCAAGTTCATCTTCTGTGGCGTTCGTATTCCCACTAAGGCTCCCCTTCTCTATCAACCCCCACCCCTTCCCCCTCTCAAACCACGCTTTACAATAATGTAATAATAGGTTTTGGTCTGGGAAAGTACTTCCTTAGTTTAATTTAGATGAGCTCGCTGGTTGCAGGAAAGTCAGTTTCTCTCACAACAAATATAGTATTAGGAAATCAATCATAGAACCGGCAGAATGCTTGTAGCATCTACTTCGAAGACCATGACCAAAACATAGTACAGTGTGGGCTGGTGGCAAACAGTGTTTCAACACCGAGGGCGTAACCTGAAAAATAGTTCGCAAAACATCTGCATGAATGAATATATTTTAGCATATATGAGGTGCAAGTAAATATATGAGATATCATATAATTGAACTGCGAAGAACGATATTAAGACATGATTGATCATCACAGTTATGAACAAAAATTAAGCAGTTGTGAAATTAAGCCTGCAAAGAATTTAGGCTTGAACGGGATTTGAACCCATGACCTCTGCGATACCGGTCCAGTGCCCTACCAACTGAGCTATCAAGCCAACTGGGAGCTGGTCACACTGTGAGTTCGGTTGTAATATTCGTATTACGAACTAGGTAAAACGTATATTTGTAATATACGTTTTGGTCATATTCGTAACACAAAATGCCTGCTGATTTGTTTTCAGAAATGAAATCAGCATCATCCATAAGAAGAATATAATTCTTTCAGCTTTAGCTGGCTTGGAATACGCACCTGCTGCTATGGCGACCCTGGTGTCTGTCATCTCTCTTGTGTTAACTGACCAGCCCATCACACCTGTTAATGCCTTTATGCTGCTCGCTTTCATCAATATTCTACGACTGGGCGTATCCCATCGCTTAGCTCAAGGTCTGCTGGCAACATACGAGGCATATGTGTCTTTGAACAGAATAGAGAATTTTCTTCTTTTAGACAATCTACAATCCCTTTCATGTAATCGGTACTCAGAGGGCACAAATGACCCCTTAGAAAGTTCGGGAAAGATTGGAAGTGGTCAGATATTTGATCGAGAAGAAACTCCAAAAGCTCTCCGGAGCCTTGATGAACTTAAGGGCAAACCGGCAGTCTGCGTGTCAAATTTGACATACAAACCATTCGAGCGAGAAATGAAAGCTATTCTACAAGATGTAGGATTCACTACAACTCCAGGAGGTTTGACAATAATTACAGGACCGGTGGGCAGTGGAAAATCGACGCTACTCTCAGCGATCGCTGGCGAAGTATCAGACATAAGCGGAATAGTCACCTGCCGAGGGAGTCTTGTCTATGTGCCTCAGATAGCCTGGATCTTTTCCGGAACCATAAGTGAAAACGTTTTGTTCGGTCAGGCATATAACGAAGACAAATACAACAGTGTTCTTAACTCTTGTGCACTAATGAAAGACGTCCAACAATTCCCTGATTACGACCAGACGGTTGTTGGTGAATGTGGTGCAGTTCTAAGTGGAGGCCAGCGGGCAAGAGTAAGTTTAGCACGTGCAGTGTACGCCGATGCAGACATTTACTTGTTGGACGACCCTCTGACTGCTGTGGATTTTAAGGTTGGTCAACATATCTTTAGACAATGTATTAAAGGTTTACTGGGCGATAAAACCCGGGTTCTCATCTGTCACGAAGAGCGATATATGAAAGAAGCTGATGAAGTTATTGTGCTTGATAAAGGTCTCGTGCTCGGCAAAGGTCGTTTTATTGAGCTTCAAGAGAAAAACATTTTAAGTATAGCGGCTGATCCACTTTGCAAGACCGTTCTGGAGATAAACGAATCCGATGGCGTGGTTGAAAAAAAAGGAGACAAAAGTTATTTTGCTGATGCTCGTGCAGGCAATGAAGCCAGAAGTCTTCAAATAGAGGAAGAAGATCGTGTAATTGGAGTCGTGTCATCCAAGCTTTACTGGAACTACTTCAGAAGTGGCGTGCATTCCTTAGTGCTACTGGCTATAGTCTTGCTGTGTGTCATTGCTCAAGGTAAGCTAACACTAGCCACATTATAGTGTTGTATCGATACCACAGTTATCTCCACTTTTTCAGTAATTTATCATGACATTGAATATGTGTGCTTCTGTCTCCCAGCAATGGCAGTTGCTCCCGATGTGTGGCTCTCCTATTTGACAAAGGAACATCACAAAAATCAAAGAGACCCAGTCAACTTAACCATCTATGGTTGCCTTGTTGTTGGCTCCTTCATATTTGCCATCTTCAGAGGGTACGGATTCCTTTCGATTTCCTTGAAATGTTCTGAACGCCTTCATGACAAAATCGTGGTGGCTATTTTACAAGCACCGGTTCTGTTCTTTGACTCGAATCCCGTGGGCAGAATTCTTAATCGATTCTCTAAAGATGTGGGCTGCATGGATGAACTATTACCAAAAACATTTCTGATGGCAATCCAGTACAGCTCAGTGACGTTTGCATCCTGTCTTTTGCCGATTGTGGCAAATTACTGGCTACTGGCTGCAATTGTGCCGCTGATTGCAATAATCGTCTACATTGGAAGGTATTACTTGAAGACCTCCAGACAGTTGAAAAGGCTTGAGTCTGTAAACCGTAGTCCAGTCTTCTCGCACATTTCGGAGACACTGAATGGCCTGGACACCATAAGAACAAGAGGACGACAAAAAGATTTTTTGCATCAGTTTTACAGGTATACATTCGATTTCATCTCCGATTAGCTGATAAGTATTTTTTTTTTGATTGCCATCTCGTACTTTTTCTGTAATTCACACAATCATTCACTTACTCACTTACTATAGCTAAATCCACCTAACCTCTTCCTACAACCAACACACGTTGGGGTTTTAGGGCTTTGAAGTAATATATCAAACCAGAAAGACCGTGTTTGATCACATCACACAACGAGAAAAGATTCGAAAACACGACGCCTGCAGGAGTGTTTTGACGAACTTCGAAGTTTTTGGAAATGTGGTCAAGAGTTTCTTTGATATACCTTCTCAATCAAAACAAAAACTTAGCAGAAAACGTAGAAATAAAATCGTACAAATTTATGCTAATTAAGACCGGATATTCAAACACTGTTACGGCCATGATTTCCTTTATTTAAACTAGATGAATTATTGGTGAGCCTGAGTACGGATTTTATTTAACCTTATTGCACCTTGAGCACAGTTGGCAGTTGACCAGTATGTATCACAATACGACTTACTACCATTAAATATCTTTCTGCAGACATCAAGATACTCATAACCAGACGTTTGTCATGGTAGTGGCTTGTGAACGTTGGTTCTCCCTTCGCGTGGCTGTTCTTAGTTCTTTGTTTATAGGCTCAGTGGCATTAGCAGCCGTTTTGGTTTCCCAAGATGCTGGTAAGAGAGAACACAGTATAAACGTTTAAATACGTCAGTGATTTAAGTTCTGCTGTCATTCAACGGCATTGTGAAAAAAATACCTTGTGGTTGTTCGAGAACAGAGTTCTAGGAAAGCTACGATCTTAGAGGAACAGATGAGACTGTAGGGCTGCAAGCTATAGATTTAAAAAAAACAGGGGCCGTCACCTGGGGTTCCATAATCTGCATAATAGAGATTGAAGCTCTGAAGTGACGTTGTAAGATATTGGTTTAGTTAGTGTATGTTGCGCTACGATACTAAAGTTTCTGAATTGGAAATAGCTAGTTTAGGATGGGGTAGGAGATTTTGGTGCCTGGCTTAGAATAGGGTTGCAAAATCAAGCTGATCATGGTCTAGTTTAGGGTAAGGGTTTCAGTGTGCCAGCGGCACACCCCTACCCAAAGATTTGTAGAGTCCCACCTGGGCTTTTACTTAGCATAACATAAGCCATGCTCTCTTGTCCCACGAAGAAAGGAAAGAAATTTTCAGACTATACTTTAAAGCTTAGGGAGTACAGACTTGTCGGTTATGCTTATAGAAGCTAGGAACGTAGAATGGAAATCGTATAGAAGCTAGGAACGTAGAATGAAAACCGTACATCTGCACTGTCCTCAAAATTTCACATTTGCCTTCGAGTCTTCACATAAAGGACCCAAGCCTTCAAGATCACAGAAATGTGGTCTTAAATTTTCAAACCTCAAGTGGGCCTATTGGTTCCACTACACATTTTGTGCAGTAATATCTTTGGTATATAAGAGTGTGGACTATGAAAAAATGTGGTTCATTTACTGTTTTCCGACACCACAAAAGGTTGCCGATCAGTCAGGGAAAAGTCAGTGCAAAATCGTATATGTACGTAACGAATCGTGAGACAGCCTTCTTTGCTTAAGGACATTATATTAAGTTCATCTAAAATTTTACGCCACCTGTCCCAATTTCCATTTCCTAACTCCTTTGTTTCCGTTTCCTTTGAAAAATTATTCTCAAGTTTCCGAGAAAATGGCTTTGCGTTACGTTACAGGTAACGCCATATTTCTGATCCATCCTCTCATCCATCATAACTCTCGACCAATAAGCGCACTAAGGTTCTCTCTCTGGGAGGTGTTGTGGCCTCATGGCTAGTGCGCTCGTCTCCGGATCGAGCGGTCCGGGTGCCAGCCCTGGCCGGGGACAATGCGTTTTGTTTTTGGGCAAGACACTTTACTCTCGCAGTGCCTGTCTCTAGCCAGGTGTATAAATGGGTATTACATGGCAAATTAACTTTAATGCTGGGGATGACCCTGCAACTAGCATCCCATCCAGGGGGTGATAGAAATACTCCTAAATGCTTCTACAGAAATCTACGGCCTGAAGGGCCACTTGGCTCGTATACGGACTTTACCTCACCTACCTTTACCTAAGTTTTCTTAAGACTCACCCTTATCCTAAGCCAACTCTTACGCGGTACCTAAGATCTCTTTAAACTGATACCAGCTTTTGTTTACCCAGCTTTTGCCGGCCTTGCACTGGCTTACGTCATCGAGATTGGCGACGTCACTGAGTACGCTGTGAGGAAATCATCAGAAGTCGAAAATTTAATGACGTCCATTGAACGAGTTATGACGTACACTAAGATTGACTTTGAGCCTGGATACAAAGAAGAACAGCTTCCCCCAGAACACTGGCCACCAGAAGGAAATATCACATTCAAAGACGTGTCGTTGACATATTACCCGGGGGGGCCTCAAGTTTTGGAGAATATAAATCTCGAGATCAAGGGAGGAGAAAAGATCGGTGTTGCAGGACGCACGGGTGCTGGGAAATCATCTTTTGTAGCAGCTCTTTTACGCATGCCTGACGCTGTTGGTGACGTAATTATCGACGGTGTTCGATTAAAGGAGATAAACCTCCAAGAGGCGAGACGATGTGTATCTGTTCTTGGCCAAAGTCCTGTTCTCTTTAGTGGATCACTGAGGAGAAATCTTGATCTTATGGGACAGTTTCAGGATGTAGATTTGTGGCGGGCATTAGATGAAGTGCGACTGAAGCAGATGGTGGAAAATCTGGAAGGACAACTGGACTACGAGTTGTTGGAACGCGGTACAAATGTCAGCGTAGGAGAACGGCAATTAATCTGTCTGGCTCGCGTGCTCTTACAGCAAAACAAGATCATTATCTTGGATGAGCCTACTGCGCACGTGGATCCAGACACAGAACAAACAATCTGGAACACGGTGCGAGAGAAACTGAGGAACTCAACAGTTATCACTATAGCTCATCGTTTGAACACCATCAAAGACTGTGACAAGATCCTTGTTTTCAGGGAGGGGAAGGTAGTTGAGGTTGGCACCTTTGATGCGCTACTGAAAAGCGAAGGAAGTGAACTGAGTGAACTTGCTCAAGCTTCAGACGACGGAAATTAAAGTAACCTCTGGTACCGGTCCAGAATTTGACTCTAGCCACAAGCTTTCAATTTTTTTGGAGAATAATATTCCTTAGTTCGTGATGATCTATATGTGAAATAAACCGCACATCTGAACTATACCCCGTTACCAAGTATCCCGATGAGACCTTAGTTGCAACAAAATAGTTCTGGTGTTCAGATTTAAGGTGGCTTGCAACATTTCCAGCGTTTTTCAGCAGTTCTACTTTGATGAATAGTATGCTACCCCTCCTTTCAGTTGAATTTAGAGCCACCTTAATTTTTCGTAAAACTTTGGGGGCTTTGAACCCCTCCTAAAAGCTGCGGTGAACGTGGACATCGCGGGTGTGTATCAAACAATTTAGTTGTGATCAGAGGCGGCCCAAAAGAAATTTAAGGTTTCTGATGGTCTCGTGGTCTTTTTCTTTATAACTGATCGAGAAATATCAACGTTATTTTAGCTCGCTGTATAAGTTCTTGAAAAGGGTGGAGGGATTACACCGTAGAACTCCGAAAGTAACGGTTGAAGGTGGTAACTGTAAGGGGTCTAGATCACGTTTTACGGGAAATAAAAAAGTCTTTCATAATTCAGGGGAAGTAAGAAAAGACTGCATCTCAAATATCACACACAAAAAAAACAGGTCAAAATGTTTCACTAGAACTTGCAAAATTAATGAGATTTTGAAAGTCAATGTTATTTCTCTACTTCTTTCTCCCACAAGCGGCAATAGGAGAGCCATGCTCTACTGAAGACTAATGTAGAGGGATCGACGGGGATTTTCTATTTCACATTTCATGGGAAAAAATAAGTCCATTCACGAATCACAAAAATATATATCCTCTATTAACCTCGAGGTCAGCTCTCATTATTTTCGAATTTAGCAGGCCAAAAGCGCGCTACTTTCGGCTAACCGTTTAACCTCGTTCCCAGGGGTGTCTTCCCGCCCTACCAGAGCGAGAGAGAAAGGTAGGGATGAGGGACCCTGGGAATGAGGTTGGTAACCGTTATTTTGGTACCGTTACGTATGATCATAACCATGGGAGGCGCGGTGACCCGTGGTTAGTCAGCGGTCGACTCCGGATCGAGTGATTCGGGTTCGAGCCCTGGACGGGGACATTGTGTTGTGTTCTTAGGAAAAACACTTAAATCTCACAGTGCCTCTCTCTACCCAGGTGTATAAATGGATACCGGCAAATTTAATGCTGGGGGTAAACCTGCGATGGACTAGCATCCCATCGGGGGGGGGGAGTAGAAATTCTCCTAGTCGCTTCATACCACAGAACCCGGGATAAGCTCCGGCCTTTTGGGCCACTTGGCTCGTATGCAGACTTTTTACTTACGTACGATCATAGCAGTGTAATTTTCATTTTGATGAAGAGTTCAGCCCGGTTTCCTCTTTTTCTGTATTCGTTTACTACATAATACGACCACAAACAAAATCTCTTATCGGAGTGTCAAACCGGTGTGTCAATTCATTTTGTTTGTCGTGTTAGCAGTAAAACTTGCTCGCTAGTTTCATGTAAATGTATATGGTATGACTGTTCGTGCCATATTCCTTGTAGTTTAATTCGTCGATTTGATTGCGGAAAAATAGTGAGTTCACACTGCTATAAAACCGGCTTCTGTAAACTTTCCATAAGGTGTAATTTGATGATGGTTCTACTCATGATGGTTCTACTTTTTTCTTTAAAAATAAAGTTTAATCTCGGAAACTCGAATTTACGCCTTTTTTCGACTCTTCGACTCGAATCGACTATTGCCTCGTTTTGCAAATGACTATTGAACTTTCGACTCGACAAGAACTTTTAATCGACTTTGTATTACAAAAACTTATACTGGTTTCATATCACGTGGTGCGTGGGCCGGAGTTCGGCGATTTCAACATCGCACTGTTATCATGGAAAGACCTTTTAACTTGGTAGAGACAGTTGCTTGGAATTAATTTACAGCCTTAGGCCCCGTCTACACGACACCTGGGAAATTTGAAAAGAGTGTGTTCACTTTGAAAACGCATCACATGTTTTCCGTTCACTCTACGCGGGAGAAATTTGAAGACGGCGCTTTCGCTCTGAAAAGGTATCAAATGCCAGCTCCTTTCACACTACGCCGGAAAAATTTGAAAATGCAACAATCACCGGTGACAGAAAAGCTTGAGTGCACCCTTGAAAGTTAGGGTTAATCACACGATTATCGTGTTGCCATCGTTTTCGCAAACCTCCGTTTTCCAAATGTTTTCCGTCCATACAAAAATGCAAAGCTGGTGTTTTGAAATTCCTCCGGTTTAAAGAAAAGCTCCGTTTTCGTCGGAAAATTTCTCCGGATTAATGTGGACGGTAAAGCTGCGCTTTCAAATTTCTTCGACGTTAGACGGTAAAGTAGGCGGAGCCTTAGTCATTTCATCGCAATTTCCGCACAAAAACAGCAAACGATTGTTTGGTATTCACTATCACTGTATACTATACTATTCACAGCCAAATTGTATTGCTATGCGCTTCCCGCGTTTTGTGCAATTTTACATTAAAATGAATCGTGTGTGTGTGTGTGTGTGTGTGTGTGTGGGGGGGGGGGGGGGGCAGCGCTACGTTTCAGGAGGTAGGAGGTAGGAGGGCAAGGTTGTTGGAGTTATTTTCCGGGCAGCGGGTTTGTTAGTTATGGTACAGGAAAACATCAGCCTTGAAACATAGTTATGATTGTTACAAGGATTACCGAACGAATCAGCGACAGTGCAAATGCCAATTATCTGATTCAAAATATCTCGTGAACGCTTAGCACTTCTAAGAACGTTCCAGACAGTGACCTTGACACTACTTCAAGTCTGACTTGATTTAGTGAGTGTCTCTTACAGGAACCATTTTAGTCTACCGCGCTTTACAATCTTTGTTTACAGAAGAGCAGTGTTAAAAAGTGGGAGTCCATTAGTATTGTCTGGATACAGCACGAAAAATAAATATTCTTTTAATTTCCATTTTACACACCCACTGTGCTTTGTCAGCATCTGACTCATAGCCTAAAACGATCAGAACAAAAACTTGATACAGATGATTACATAAATATTGTCCACGAACAGGCTTACAGATGAGATTATATTTCAATCACCGCCTTTCTTTCGCAGATTTAGCCGGCCGCACGCGCGTGTAATCTCTATGGTCAACGTATCTGCAGCGATATATAGAGCAAACGAGAAAACAATTAACCAAATTTGAATAAGGGAAGAGAAAGATCAAAACGGAAAACTTGAAATGGAAAAGGGAAAACGTGCGGTTAGCACTGCCTGACCGACAGAAGCCTGTCCCAGAAGTGTCAGTTGTTTCCGGGTCATGTGTTAGAACAACAGCCAACTGTACATAACACTTACGCGACGTGCTTGTAGCAGATATAAAGTACTTACGTAATGAATGATTTGATTCGCACGCGTGAACTCGCTGAATAATTTAACGATGACAATCTTGTCAATTGACGAGGGTACGATTTGTGGAAAGCATTCAAAAGAGTTGGAGAGAATTTGAGAAGAGATATTGACCAGACATTTATGCGTTTATGTGTTGAAGAAACCAGGGCACTGAAAGCATCGATATAAATGTTTGTTTGATTGTAACGCATTATGGATGCGAACAAGCTCTGAAAGGTTCACGCAAGATATTGGAAGTTTTCACTGCTAGGGTACTATTAGGTGCTTACTATGAGTTGGAAAAGTCTTTTGCAGAACGCACTTCCAATTACAGTTTTGTTATTAGCAACCTTCGACCTTGGAGAAACTGCGTTATCACCCTGCACAAGCAACGTAAACGCAGTTCTTTCATTGCCGTGTAAGTTTTCACCGGGAATTCATTCTTACACGACACTGACTATCAGCACCGAAATTTTCTTAGAGACAAACTCGAGCTCTTCGCAGCATGTTTTTAATGTCTCTCAGACGGTTGACATTCAAACCAAGGCAATTTTAATCCTCGATTACAACAGGGTGAGCGGCAGCAATTACGGCGCTGGTGTAAATGGAGGCAGTGGCAGCTCTGGAGGTAGCTACGGTGGAAGAGCAGGAGCTGCGTCTAACACGCCATTATCTGCATCTCAGTCTGAAGCGTACGGCAGCGCCTTCGCCGTAGACCAGCCCGGGAGTTGGGGTGGTGGTGACCCCAGCTCGCGTGGAAAAGGAGGGGGATACCTAAAGATGTACGCTCGTAAGCTCATACTTGACGGAACAGTGCAGGCAAACGGAGGGCGCGCGCAGCTGAATGATGGAGGCGGTAGTGGAGGCGGCGTTTCCATACACTGTTTCGAAATCGATGGCAACGGCAGAGTGAAAGCATCTGGAGGGATGGGAAGTGGCAAAGGAGGTGGTGGTAGTGGAGGAAGGATCTCAGTGCAGTATCAACATGGATCCTTTGGTGGCCAAGCACAAGCGTACGGTGGGAAAACAGGTAATGCTAACAATGTTGAACGCGAGTTTTGGACTTCCGCTTTCACGGTTGCTAACGAAGTAAGTCAAATTCATTTTGCCAATATATCGGAGCATTTTTCCTGACGTGACATGATATGACATGACACTAATAGAGTTGTTAATCAGTAAGAAAACTATTATCTTACAAGTTAATCCCTAACTTTGTTGGCTTTTCCACTGAAAGCTGACAAAACAAAAAAGCAAACTTTCCAAAGTTTGTTCTTGCGTCAAAGGTGTTTGTGGGCCATCAAATTTATGCATAATCTACTCTTGTGTAATGTTGACTGTCGGTTATCACACATTTTAACCTTCATTTGTACATGTAAATCTTGAACGTTGGACACTATGCCCCATTATGTGTGCCACAGTTTGATAAGAGCAATTGAGCTGGTTATAAATGTTGTTGATACATTCAGCTATAACTTTGATCAAATAGCGAAACAATTCAGGCATGAAATTAGAACGATTATTCTGAAACAAACTTCATACGAGAATTGAATTTCGCAGGAAAATTCAATCCTCACTGCCATTTGTTATTAAAGAGATGCGCCCGAACACAACTTGTCAAAAGCGGAACTTTTTCAACATCAGGTTTCATCCGAGGAATGTCTCAAAACATCCTTGTCAATTAAGATCGCTTTCGTAGTGTAAACAAGAGTCGTTAATCCTGAAGGGTCACTCTTTGACAGCCTTGGTCATTTTTCTGGCATTCTTTTCATATTAGAGACGGAAAAAATAGAAATGGGGGAGGGGCAATGTAGGCTTCGTATAATTTATTTCCAATATTGACTGTTTATGCTTGATGGAATTGAAAATGCATGAGTGTATGTTAAAGATTTTTTTTAAAGAGAATTACAAGATGAGAATGAAGTATTTAGGAAAGCAATTGTTTCCAGGATTAAGATTAAAAAGAGATATACTGTATTTATAAATAGTTAGAGCTTGTGAGACCTTGTAATAAAGTCAAGAATGTAGCATACCATGCCACTTGACGGCTGTCATCCTTGGACAACAATACGACATGTTTTCCGACCAACTAGTCTGATTGTGGTTCAGTCAGTCACGGAGAACGCTTATTATCGCACGTGCGGTCTGATATCGAGTTGTCAAAACCTCAATACGTTTTGCCACTTGCACTTCAGAGTACTGTGTTGTTGTTGCGGGGCATTCACTTTGCTTTTAACTTGTAAAAAATTATTTTGCCGTATCCACTTTGTAGCAAACGTGGCCGTGAAGTTCCTTATTTCCTTTAATATTTATTTCCACTTGTTCTGCTCTGCTCTGCCCACGCGTACGCCCTGAGAGCCCAATCAGTTAAGATGACGTCAGCACCTAGCAAAGCCGATAAAAAAGTGGCTCGAGTAATAATTAACTTAAGTGCATGAAGCCACTCTTGAAAGGAAACTTTCCCCCATAACAATATAGAGCCTTTTGCTATCTTCTCTCAGATGCAATACGTTCGATGTGATTGGTCAATTTTACTGCCCTGTTTCACAGTACGTGCCGTCCACTTTCCCCTCATTGATTTAAAATGTTTACCTTTTGGTACAGAGAGAGGGTAAATATTTCATCAAGTTCTTTTTTGTTAGTTCGTGCTTTCAGACACATATCTCCCTTTTCCTTGTTGATTTAGGGCTCACGTGCTTTGTTCTTGAGTCATAAAGCCATGACCTCCCCACCTCCCCCCCCCACAAAAAAAAACAAAAAACAAAAACAAATCAAAAAGAAGTTAAATGTAATTTTACTGACCTCGAGCTGATTACTAAAAATTATCACTAGGTAATTAACACGGGATTCTCAAGGTATCATTAACTACTTATTAACCTCGTACGTTCGGTCTTTACGGGTAAATCTCAAACCTCGGCCTTGCCGTATTGACCTCGCTATCGTTCGGTCATTACAAGACTTAACTCTCGGTTAATAAGTAGTTAATAATGCGATGATAACAACTTCAGTGCAAAAATCCTGGAGAGGATTCGTTCACTGCAGCAAATTAAAATGTTGTCGAAAAACAAAAAACAACGAAAATTTAAGGTGGCACTGATCCCTATCTACAGAATGTTTTTAAACTTTGCCAAAAGGTGCGTCTTATCATGCTTAAAAAGTTGATAATATATAATAAAAAAAATTCACCCAGCCGTTTTTGAATTATAAACCCCTAAAGCTGTAATTAAGGGTGTTTTTGGGAGGTCATACTGTTGCTATGGTAACCTATTGTGTCACAAAAATGATAGTAAGTGTTCGCCAATGATTGGGCAGTTTTTTGATACCATGATTGTAGCATCAAGTGATAAAGAGTGTTTTTAACGACCCATTAAAATCTAAGTGCTGGTAACTGTTTTGAGCCACCCCAAGTATTATGTTTTAATCAGATTCTTTGACAGATTCGATCGTTTCTATCTTTTATTATTTGGTATGAATGTTTTCACAACTCTCTTTTTTTGAAAAATAAAGGATTTGAATAGATCCGAGATGACTAACCATTATGTTTTTTTTCCTTTTTCAGAAAATGAAGTGAGCGCACAGGGCGTGGCAGCAGGTTCTACAACCTTATCTGCAAATTCCGTAAAGACGATCAATCGGAACCCTCCTTTATCCGACATTGTCTACTCTCCCCAACATGCCAAATTAAACTACCAAGGGGGCAACGGAGGGTGGATGCCAGCGACCAATAATATTGGAACCGAATGGTTGCAGGTAGGCACATTGTTTATTCCATTGAAAGTAATTCAGATTCATGACTAGATTTTGCATAAGTCCATTTCTGAGCACCTTTTTTTCCGAATCAGTCTTCCTCTCTTTAAAATTTTGTTCTACTGGTTAAACCGTCATACCACTTTTTTAGTTGATCGATTACTTGGCTTTAAAACATTTAGCTATTTTTCAACTTTGGATTTGATAAACGTAAATTCACTGCCGTAGCGAGTTTGCCGCGGTTAATAACTTAATTATTAACTTGAGTTGACACAGCCGATCTTTAGAAAGTAGACCAACAGCCAGTCTTTATAAAATAATACCTTTGTATTTGGCTACAATCCTTCAATACCCTATTGTTTCACTGGTGGCCGAACTGCTGTGGAAAGATTTTGGAGGAGCGGAAGCGCAACCAAATTAATTTTATGGAAGAAGTCGAAAAGGCACCATAGCAAATTTCCACTTAGTTGGAAAGATATTCGTTTAGTTTACCCAAAATGGTCCTACTAGGTTACTGAAACAGTATTATTAAACTTGGCAGTCGTGTTTGAACCTGATGAGGCGTGGGGTGAAGATGTCTGGGACCAGGGAGGGGGACTTCAACACAAAAAGGACGGGGTGTCTGGGTGCTCCTCGTACCTTTTTGGGGTTAAAAAAGCGGGTATGGACCCTTTTAGGGTGTTCAGCCTCAAAGGGTCCACGGCATGAGCTTTCGCGGTACCTTTTAGGGTATTGAGCCGAAAAAGGTCAGTAATGTGTTAATTTGTTGCTTTAGAATTGGTACCTCTTAGCCGTCAGAGCTAGGGGTGAAAAAAATCTCAAGCCACGCCCACACAAAACAGGGTCTTGGTGCCTCTTAAGGCCTAGGGGCTCTTTTCAAAATTTCTGACGAGCACCCCCCTCTCTTATATATTGGAGTCGTCCTCCCGCTTCTCTTCCGCTTACGCCTCTTATTTCAGTATTAGGTTCGGATGACTACGTTGGGGAGGAAGGGAGGGAGGGTTACAACGCTAGTAAATGCTGTTTGAGCGGTACTCAGTGTGGTAGGGATGAAGGTCGTCCTTGAACTTCGGGATATGCGAAGTATGGGTGATATGCAAAGTTCCCAATATCTTTTATTTCTGGTTTCCCAGGAAATTTTTTCTCTCGGTTCGCGGTAAAATGCTTAAATTCCCGGTAAATAAATTAGCTGTTTTCCCGAAACAGCGCTTGTTAGAGTAGTCACCCCCGTGGTGACTCGCCATTTCATGGCCCTGAGCTCATGCATGTCTCATGTTTTTAGCGCCAAACCAGCCATGATGGGCTACTAATTATTTCATTTGTAATGGTCCTCACCAGGTTCAGCTGTCCAAGGAGGCTTACATAACTGACGTGGCTACTCAAGGCCGCTATCTAGGCACCCAGTACACCAAGTCTTACTCACTGCAGTATCTCGATCCTGATATTTCGCCAGCAACATGGAGAAACGTTAAGGTCAGTAAACCATGAACACGAGCGTAAGCGAAATTCGCGTACAAATCAGACTTTTTCTGTTCCTTTGCTCTCAGCCGAAGTCAACCTCGTAGGCGAAAGGTAAACACTGAGTGGGGTAGACTCAGTGGGCTTTCTGTTCACGAAGTCACGTTTGCGTCACACAACATGTGGCATCTAATAGATCGTCTACATCTATAGACAGTCCCCGAGTTTTCGCAGCTCTGAGACATTCTACGTTGAGACTACGTTAAGGAAAGACTGGAAAGCTTAAGTCTCATCGAAAGATAGTATATGACGTGTTCATATGATGCACTGTTGCATTATTACCTCTTTTTAATCCAAATCTAGGCAGCTATTGTAGGTACTTGATATTGGATCGACAACTGGGTCGAAGAGTTTCTGTTAATACACTGTTTATCATCGTGAGTTTCTTCGCATTTCTTATTATTTTTACTTTTGAAAAATTTACAGGAGAATGGTGAAGTGAAAACCTTTGCAGGAAACACTGACACGAACACAGTAAAGAAAAATGCTCTCCCGGCGGAGGTATACACGAAAGCAATTCGCTTTTATCCCAAGTCATACAACGTTGGAATCGCGCTAAGAGTGGAACTTTATGGATACCCAGCAGGTAAGATGAATTATTTTACCTGTACAGCTGATTGAGGATAACTTCATAATAAGCCTTGGAACCTTTATAGATGCGTGAATTCGTTGTAGCCGAATTAAAGGCCGTCTTTGACAGGATGACAGCGGGCCTTCGGTGCTGGGTGCCATTTTCATTGAAAGAAGTTCCCGCCAATTCACGTCACACAAGGTGTCACGTTCAAGTACACTTACGGTGTCACGATATATTGAGGAGTTTTACGATGTACAGAATTACCCTCAAATCACCCAATAAGGAGGACGATGGTTTAATCTTTGGAGAATATTTACTAGATCATCTATAGCATTTGCATAAAGAATATCTGACGGAACTTTCGTAGGCCTCGTTTAAAAGCAGATAGGGTCAGATAGGGTAATCCTGGTGCTAGGATTACCCTAGCAGTAGGGTTTCCATCAACGCGTTTACCAAGCTGCTAGGATAACTCTGGCGTAACGCTAGGGTTAAGTTACCCAAGCTGCCTTGTAAACGTTCTGCTAGGGATATTTTACTGGTTTAATTTCCAGACCCTTTGAATGTTTTTCTGAAGTTTGTCTTCCGTTCTCTTTCTAGTAATCTCCTCTCGAATATACGTTCCTCTGCCACTTAACTGTATGGCCAGGTTTTCATCTTAATCTTTTTCATCAAATAAATTTCACATGCCGCGTGTGCTGAATTGTATTGCGAGGCCTTTTCAACTTGTTGTCGTTGTCTTACAATACTACTAGGGAGTTTAAGAAACCAGGACGCGACGCCGAGGACAACGTCGATTAAAAAATGATTTTATATTTTACCTACGAATCTCGCTATACTCTCAAGTCATTTTCCTGTGTTTCTCAGTGTCAAATCTATGACGAAACTGAATCTGGGACAGGGCAAAACATTTGAATTAAAAAAAAAATTAGCCGTCGTGGTTCACGTTCTCTGGACAGTGCGGAATTTGGTCATTTCACGTTGTTGTTTTGCAGAGGACGGAAGAGAAATGTACCAAGAGTTATAACGCACGTGCACAGCCATTGGTTTGCTCATTAAACCTGTTGTTTAGCGACGTTCCCTTTGCCGTTGCCGTCGTGGTTTTCTTAAAATCCCTAATAAGAGGGTAATACGACCGCTTTCCATGACACTGGAAACATTGGAAAGCCGTAGTAACAGGAAGCACAGACAGAAAAATCTAGCTTCTTAGCAAAACTCCTCAATTGTCGACCATTTTGTTTACACAAAGTTGTCCTAGGTGGTAGGGTACGCTACCTGTGAAAGTTTGCTTGTAAACCCAGGCTCAGTACCTGTGATCCTCCTGATAGGGCAACCCTTAGCAGGAGGGTTACCCTTCCTGCTTCTAAACAGGTCCAGGGGTAGTCCCTTATTTGGGCTATATAGGTTCGTACGGCCCCAAAGGATAGGGTTTTTCAGCCGTTTTGGTCATAAATAGGGTATCGATTTTGGTCATTTTGGTCATAAATAGGGTATGGTTTGTACACTCTAGTTTTGAATTGGGTACGTTTTTGAGAAAAAACTATTTTTTCATCATCATAGATAAGACCATCAACAAAATCCTTTGATAATATAACTTAAGTTTAGCGCAACTGTGTGGGCCGCACCGGTCATAAATAGAGTATCGAAGTTTTGGTCAGGTCATAAATAGGGTAGGGAAAATCGTCGATTTTGGTCATAGATAGGGTAAGGGTTATGGGATGCGGGCTCACCCAATTTTTCTGGGACCACCCCCCCCCTCCCCCGCGGGTTAATAGGGCCTTAATACGAACATAGACCAGATGCATGTAACAAAAATGGAAGGCAGAGGTCTTTAAAAACGCTCGCTTGGATCAAACCGTTTATCAAATGTATGTTTGTATTCATCGCAGATCTTTCCAGCAATCCTGGTTGCACTTATGTACTTCCTGAAGGTAAGCATCCTTAGTTTATGCGAACTGCACACAAGTTACCTTTACCTACAAGGTCGATGGCATTTGCCCTTTACGTAAAAAGTCGATAGTTTATTTTTGATGCTTTGATTGTTGCGATCGGTAGACATTGATTATTTGACTTAAATATATCCGATCTTTAGGTTTTTTGTTCACTGAATTTTCGGTGGCATCTGTCCACCTTCATCAGAGTGATAAATGGATGTTCGTTATAACGTAGCTGGCTTTTTACGCGCTTGAACACGCGTGAAGACTTAAAACTGGAAACAAAGGAGTATAAGCGCACTGAAAGACTTTTCTATCATTCACCACGTTTGCGTCAATCGTTGAGTGCCACGACTCTAACAGAATTTCTTAATTCCTCGTTCGAGGATCGTGGGGTCTCGTGGGTGGATGTCATGATCAGTTGTTTTATCGCTGATTCTCCGTTGCAAGCGCGGCCAAGGTCGTGTTCGGCTCCGCGTGAGCTCCATGAGCGCTTACCTTCACCTAGCTTCTTTTTTTTTCTAGCTTCACTCAGGTGAAGTCCGTGACCTAACTTCGTGTGACTTGCCCCGTGATCTCGACAGCAAATTTGCCCAAAAATCATAGCCTATGCATAGAGAAATTGGTACTATTTTCTCGTTTCCCTCCTTACTGGGAAGCTTTCATCTGGTAATTCCTCTTCCAAAATCGTGCCACACGATCAGTATTTGACTAATGTAGACGAAAGAAAATTAGTTGTTGAACTACATACAATCGTGGACAAAAGTCCTTGGGACACTTATGTAATGTAACGAATTATCTGTGTTTTAGTACTGAAGTTTGAAAAAAACGCTGCTATATCCTTTAGAAACGCGTTGCTGTCCCCCCTCCCCACTCAACACAATGTTGAAAATCAGGTGAAATTGCAGGTACTAGTTTTTAACAATGTATGGGGGGTGGGGGGCGAGGTTAGGCAGGTGAAGTTGTATTCGCGTCTGGCGTGTGCGCAAAAGCGCCAAAAGTGCAAATTTGTCTCAAGACTTTTGTCCATGATTGGCGATTGAATCATAGCCTCAGTGAGCAGCCTTCTTACTTCGTAAAAGCTTTAAGCTGAAAAATTTCATAGTGATGACGTAGTCTCACTACAATCATGGGGATTGAGAGATTCTCGCCGATATAAACTTTCTTTTCTCTCGTAAGTTCTCGCGCGTTTAGAGATGCGCCACACTCGCGTTTTAGGCGCGGGGATCCCAACCAATGCTTACCTAACCTTTTAAAGATGCTACTTTTAGCCCTCCCCCAAATCTACACACATGTATTTCACTTGTGGAAGTCTATTGATTTGAACAGTGCTTGGGTGAGAGATTCTTGCACCTATCAACTTTCTTTTCTCTTGTAAGTTTTCGCACGTTTAGAGATGCGCCACACTCGCGTTTTAGGTGCGGGGATGCTAACCAATGCTTACCTAACTTTTTAAAGCTGCTACTTTTAGCCCTCGCCCAAATCTACACACGTGTATTTCACTTGTGGTATTCTATCGATTTGCACAGTGTTTAGGTTGGAGATTCTCGCCCTTTTATATTTTTTTGCTCTAGCGTGTTTTCGCGCGTTTAGAGATACGACACGCTCGCGTTTTAGGTGCGGGGATCCCAACCAATGCTTTCCTGACTTTTTTTAACATGCTATTTTTAGCTCTCCCCCAAATCTACACGCGTGTATTTCACTTGTGGATGTCTATCGATTTGCACAGTGTTTAGGTTGGAGATTCTCGCCCATGTCAACTTTCTTTTCTTTCGTAAGTTCTAGCGCGTTTAGAGATGCGCCGCACTCGCGTTTTAGGTACGGGGATGCCAACCAATGCCTACCTAACCTTTTAAAGATGCTGCTTTTAGCCCTCCCCCAAATCTACACACGTGTATTTCACTTGTGGAAGTCTATCGATTTGCACAGTTTTTAGGTTGGAGATTCTCGCCCATATCAACTTTCTTTTCTCTCGTAAGTTGTCGCGCGTTTAGAGATGCGCTACACTCGCGGTGTAGGTGCGGGGATCTCAACCAATGCTTACCTAACTTTTTAAAGATGCTACTTTTAGCCCTCGCCCAAATCTACACACGTGTATTTCACTTGTGGTAGTCTGTCGCTTTGGACAATGCTTGGGTTGGAGATTGTCGCCCATTTATATGTTTTTTTGCTCTCGCGTGTTTTCGCGCGTTTAGAGATACGCCACACTCGCGATTTCGGTGTCAGCAAACTATGCTTACTGGACTTTTTGAAGATGCGAGATTTGGCTCTTTGTCAAATCTACACACGTATGTTTCACTTGTGGAAGTCTATCGATTTGGAAAGTGTTTGGGTTGGAGATTTTCGCTCATATCAACTTTCTTTTCTCTCGCAAGTTCTCGTGCATTTAGAGATGCGCCACACTCGCGTTTTAGGTGCGGGGATCCCAAGCAATGCTTCCCTAACTTTTTCAAGATGCTACTTTTAGCCCTCTCCCAAATCTACACACGTGTATTTCACTTGTGGAAGTCTATCGATTTGGACAGTGCTTGGGTGAGAGATTCCCGCCCTTATTAACTTTCTTTTTTCTCGTAAGTTCTTGCACGCTTAGAGACGCGTCACACTCGCTTTCTAGGTGCAGGAATCCTAACCAATGCTTCCCTAACTTTTTAAAGATGCTACTTTTAGCCCTGTTCCAAATCTACACACGTGTATTTCATTGGTGGAAGTCTATTGATTTGGACAGTGTTTGGGTAAGAGATTCTCGCCTATATACACTTTCTTTTCTCTTTTAAGTTCTTGCGCGTTTAGAGATGCGCCACAGTCGCGGTTTTGATGTCGGATCTTAAACTATGTTCACTGTACTTTTTTAAGATGCTAGATTTAGCCCTTTCTCAAATCTACACACGTGTACTTCACTTGTGGAAGTCTGTCGCTTTGGACAATGCCTGGGTTAAAGAATCTCGCCCATTTATATCTTTTCTTCAGTCGCGTGTTTTCGCGCGTTTAGCCATGCGGCAAACTCGCCTTTTTGGTGTGGGGATCCCAAACTATGCTTACAAGGCTCTTTGAAAATGGTAGTTTTGGCCCTCCTCCAGATCTATGCAAACGTATTTCACTTGTGCAACTCTATCAATTTGGACAGTGCTTAGGTTGGAGATTCTCGCTCATATCGACTTTCTTTTCTCTCGTTAGTTCTCGCGCGTTTAGAGATGCCCCACATTCGCGTTTTAGGTGCGGGGATCCTACGCAGTGCTTACCTAACTTTTTAAAGATGCAACTTTTAGCCCTCCCCAAAATCTACACACGTACATTTAACTTGTGGAAGTCTATCGATTTGGACAGTGCTTGGGTGAGAGATTCTCGCCCATATCAACTTTCTTCTCTCTAGTAAGTTTTCGCGCGTTTGGAGATGCGCCCCACTCGTAGTTTTAGTGTCGGCATCTCAAACTATGCTTAGTGGAGTTTTTAAAGATGCTAGATTTAGCCCTTTCTCAAATCTACACAGGTGTATTTCACTTGTGGAAGTCTATCGATTTGGACAGTGCTGAAAGTCGCCGAGACCGGGCTACGCACAGCGTGATTCTGACAAACTTTGGGTCGATTTTCAGGAACTTGGGCGATATTTCAGAGTCCCAGGGTCTCTAGACTAATTCGAGAAGACTTTGGTTTCCAGTGAAATGGACAGAGGAAAAATTTTTGAACGCTTGGTTATGAGCACTTTGAGCACTGTCCAAATCAATAGACTTCCACAAGTGAAATACACGTGTGTAGATTTGGGGGCAGGGCTAAAAGTAGCATCTTTAAAAAGTTAGGTAGCACTGGTTGGGATCCCCGCACCTAAAACGCGAGTGTGGCGCATCTCTGAACGCGCGAGAACTTACGAGAGAAAAGAAAGTTGATATGTGCGAGAATCTCCAACCTAAGCACTGTCCAAATCGATTGACTTCCACAAGTGAAATACGTTTGTGTAGATTTGGTGGAGGGCCAAAACTAGCATTTGTTAAGAGCCCGTAAGCATAGTTTGGAATCTCTACACCAAAAACGCGGGTGTGCGGCATCGCTAAACGTGCGAAAACACGCCAGTGAAAAAAAGATATAAATGGGCGAGAATCTTTATCCCAGGCATTATCCATAACGAGAGACTTCCACAAGTGAAATACACGTGTGTATGTTTGAGAAAGGGCCAAATCTAGCATTTTTAAAGAGTCTAGTAAGCATAGTTTGAGATCACGACACCAAAATCGCGATTGTTGCGCACCTCTAAACGCGCTAAAACACGCGAGAGAAAAAATATAAATGGGCGAGAATCTCCATCCCAAGCATTGTCCAAAGCGACAGACTTCCACAAGTGAAATACACGTGTGTAGATTTGGGGGAGGGCCAAATCTAGCATTTTTAAAGAGCCCGTAAGCATACTTTGGGATCCCCACACCAAAAACGCGAGTATGGCGCATCTCTAAACGCGCGAGAACTTACGAGAGAAAAGAAATTTGATATGGGCGAGAATCTCTTACCCAAGCACTGTCCAAATCGAAAGACTCCCACAAGTAAAAAATACACATTTGTAAATTTAAGAGAGGGCCAAAACTAGCATCTTTAAAAAGTGCAGTGAGCATAGTCTAAAATCCCGACACCAAAAGTTCGAGTGTGCCGCATAGCTAAACGCGCGAGAAAAGACAAGGAAAAAGTGAATTGACATCGCTAAAAATATCCAGCCGAGCACTGTTCAAATCGATAGACTTCCACAAGTGAAATACACGTTGGAGATTTGGAAGAGGGCTAAAACTGGCATCTTTAAAAAGTTAGGTAAGCATTGGTTGGGATCCCCGCACCTAAAACGCGAGTGTGGCGCATCTCTAAACGCGCGAAAACTTGCGAGAGAAAAGAAAGTTGATATGGGCGAGAATCTCTCACCCAAGCACTGTCCAAATCGATAGACTTCCAGAAGTGAAATACACGTGTGTAGATTTGGGGGAGGGCTAAAAGTAGCATCGTTAAAAAGTTAGGTAAGCATTGGTTGGGATCCTCGCACCTAAAACGCGAGTGTGGCGCATCTCTAAACGCGCGAGAACTTACGAGAGAAAAGAAAGTTGATATGGGCGAGAATCTCTCACCCCATGATCTATTTGGTCGAAAAAATTGTCATCTTCTATCGTTTATCATCTAATTGGTCGTTACTTGGCGTGAATATGGAAAACTGACCGATCAACCGATCTCATTGGTTGAATTTTCGCGCGCAAGTAACGACCAATCACTGACAACTCACCAATTACTGTATAGCTACGTTATTGGTTGAATTTTGGCGCGCAAGTAACGACCAATCTTAACACTTTCCCACACATTTCCAAGGCAAGGTATGAATCTAGTGTTTATGGGGAATCGCCTGTTGATCAATGCTTCTGATAGACAGTAATCCTTCTCACAGTCTTGACATGTGATTTGTGTTCCACAGATGGTAATCCCGAGCCTGGAGGACCAGGCACAGTTTATTTCGATGGCTACAAAAGCGGATCGAGGTATCGAGTATTGAGTGTTGACAACCAGGGAAGACGTCCGAGGGTAAGTCGATGCCAAACGCCATACGCCAAACGCCAAACGCCAAACGTCAAACGCCAAACGCCAAACGCCAAACGCCAAACGCCAAACGCCAAACGCCAAACGCCAAACGCCAAACGCCAGACGCCAGACGCCAGACGCCAAACGCCAAACGCCAAACGCCAAACGCCAAACGCCAAACGCCAAACGCCAAACGTCAAACGCCAAACAACAAACGCTTTCTCGGGTGTAAGGTTAATGCACAACAATTAAGCTCTGAATCCACCAATTTGACGCGAGGGTCTATTTACTGACCCGCCATGTTCGGCATGGTATGCGTTTGTTGTTGAACAGCTTGTTTTACACTCTCAAACTCTTAGAATGCAAGATACGTGCAAACTACTCTCTCGACTCTCCCTTATCTTTCTCTGCACAGTCACCGCAGAATTCTGAGAGTAGCGACCCGGCTTGAGAAAGCTTTTTCTCGCGCGCTCACGGCTTTATTTGGACCGTTCCACCCAAACGTGACTTGAAATTTTAATTACAAATGCTAGTTCTTGGTTTTTCTTCTTTCTCTGAGGTTTGTTTTCCAGTTTTACTGGTTTTTCTGGCTGCAGAAAAAAAAAATTACATTACAAATTTCTATCCCATCTTAGTGTGATTGAATTTATCCTCTTAAGACAAAGTGATTTTGTTTTAGACGGTAAAACCGTTATAGAATCACTCGCTGTTTATTTATTTATTTTTTTGTTTTCTAAAATTAAGGTTCCTTGGTCTGGATTTCCTGCTAATTACGCTCATAATTTTTTTCTATTCCTATTACAGCTTACTAGTTCATCAGATGTTAATGTGTTCCATCAAACAGGTAACTTGTCTGTGCTGGCTTTTGTACAGACCGTTTGGTGATTGAAGTGGTCAGGGAACGCTGTACCGAGATGGTAGCTTAGCGAGTTAGTGACGCACGAAAGGGCCCAGGACACCCACTTTTGTAAAAAAATGTACCAAAATGCCACCGCTCTACCAATTTATATTCAACGAAAACACTGTGAGAATCGGCTGTTATCATGTCCCAGGCCCCTTGCCATTCTCCCGCTAATCCCCTGCGCCGGGGAGTAGCGGTAGAAAAGGAATTGGTCTTATTATATGACTAAGAAAGTTACTTCGTTATGATTGGCTGAGAACAGCCAAATCCATCATTAATTTTAAATTTCCTTTGCAGAGCAAATTAACGTGACGCGTTCGTTATTTTCTTAGTCATAACTTTGAATTCACTTTTGTCCATAATCCCTTGGGGTAATGGTCATATTAATCATCGTATTACTCGTGACATTTGACAATTCTTTCAACTTACCCTCGCCTAAAGACTTGTGCAATTTTGACAGAATTTTCAAACATCACTCGGAGTGGAGATCCTTGATTGTACTCGCATTCATACGATTACCTTTAGGAGTAATGACATACGCGCATTACTGACTTACTTAAACAAGTGATTTTTTTTGTGACAGGCGCTGTGGCGTGGATCTCAATCACCGCTGACCACAAACTGGAGCAAATTGAATTTTTAAGAGGAGCTCAGCTAGTCATCGCTGGCTCAGCTAAGAACCTAACCGTCGACAGCATAACGGATGACAATACTGGCCACTTGTATCTTCTATCTTCCGTTCAACTTCAAATAAACAGTCTTCTGTCGCCTTGCGCGCAAATATTCCACGGTGCAGAGCTCCTCTTGTCCGATATAAAACCAAATGTTTCGTTGGAGCGCTCAGTTGATATATACGGCGTGCTTACCATCAAGGGAGACCCCACCGTCTACATAGGAAAGGAACAGGGCGGGGTCACAATGCATCCGGGTTCTGGTCCCAATGAGCTGAAGTTTGGAGAACTCGTCATCGAATCGATGGGTCATTTGCAGTTGTTGAACTATGATATACAATCTCCAGAGTCCTGTCGATGGTCGGTTTCTACATCAGGATCTAGATTCATACTGAGCGATAGTTCAAAGATGGACATCAAATGCCCGTGTAATCTTACGGGTGATCAGATGACCATGGGGCTCAATTCCGCGCTGAAAATTGAAGGCAACAGTTCTGTATCTTACGTTTCCATGAACGACGTCAAGATAAGCGGGATGTTTGACCCAGGGGTGCTTTCCCTGTTAGACGGGTGGAAAACCCTAAGGATTGAAAGATACGGTGATTTGAGTTTCTTTCCTTACGGGGATGCGAGACTTGATACGTTTTACTCCAACGGAAATTTTCACGTCGAAGGAGCTGTGTTCTTCAGAGGAAGAGATCCAGCCGTGACTAGAACAATCGAAGTTGACGAGTATGGCAGCGTACAGTTTGATTTGCCTCTTACGTCGAATTCTTTGGCTTTTGTGCAAAACAACTCGCAGGAATTCGGCTCCCACGGCAGACATTCCCTGAACGGAACTTCACTAGTTCATGCAGATATCGTTGTAGTCGATGGGACGTGGCTGCCGAAAAAGCTTAAGATCGAACCGGGATGGAAAGAACTGACTGTAGAACAAGGTGGCATGTTTCACTTTGACCCTGTAGGTGAATTTCACCTGAACAGGTTTCATCTCAATGGTGATGTAAAATCGTTGAGTGCTGTGAAAATGGCAGGCTTGTCCCAAGAGAGAATTCTTCAATGTGACGTTGGATTTTACGGTGTGGTACTCATCGAATCCGTGGATCTTACAACGATTCCTTGCCATGAAGTGTTTCTGTCAGGAACTCTGCGTGTCGGGAACTTGTCAATAGGCACATTATGGGATGATCTAACAGTGAACGACACTAACGGGAGATTTTACTTCGAGACTTCTGAGCCGCTGAACATCAATCGGACACGCGTCAGCGGATTAATGGAGACTGCATCAGCGGTCGGACCCAGTGCTCCCTTAACTGGTGATTCGTTTGTCATAGAACCAACAGGTGAAGTCAGCATTCACTATCGAGCCCAGCCTTCCACAGTTGTTGACGGCGCAATCAATTCCACATTCCACGTGACTACAGTTCAAGTGGATGGTTTTTTTAAACTTGGTTCGCTGTACCTTGTCACCGACAACCTTAATGTCGGATCATCGGGGCACATTTCAGTGGATGGTGGCGGTGCTCTCGGAGGAATGGGGGCTGGAGCCGGAGCTCAAAAAGACAGCGGAGGCGCTGGGGCGAGTCACGGAGGTCGAGGGGGACGTGGGACACAAACACTGGCGCAGAGCCTGATCTATGGTGACATTTTCACACCAGGAGGGTGGGGAAGTGGCGGTGGGAATGGCAGTGGAAACACAGGTGGCGGACGCGGTGGTGGACGAATTTTTCTTCAAATCAGCGACTCGTTTAATGTTAACGGGTTAATTCAGACGAATGGGCTTCCTGGACAGGTAATTTGGAATCGTTCGTCTTTTGTCTGAGATAAGCTATTGATAACTTCAGACCTAAGCGTGGACCTGATCAAGCAAGGGTTTACATTCCATTTGTAATAAAGGGTAGTAAAGTCTGCATATGAGCCAAGTGGCCCACCACGCCGGAGGTTATCCCGGTTTCCGTAGCATGAAGCGACTAGGAGTATTTCTACTCCCCCTTGGATGGGATGCTAGTCCATCGCAGGGTTACACCCCAGCATTAAGTTAGCCAGTTCCCATTTATACACCTGGGTGAAGAGAGCCACTGTGAGAGTGAAGTGTCTTGCCCAAGAACACAAAACAATGTCCCCGACCAGGGCTCGAACCCGGACCGCTCGATATGTATCTGCGCAATATAAGTTTTTATTATTATTATTATTATTATTATTATTATTATTATTATTATTATTATTATTATTATAAGTCCTTAAAGTCTTGCCGCTTTTAACTTATGGTGCCGAGTTCAATCCGCGAGCCTAGGGCAGTCATAAGTCTGCTGGATTACTTGATTATTATTGTTATTATTATTATTATTATTATTATTATTATTATTATTATTATTATCCGGAGACGAGCGCAGTAGCCATGAGGCCACCGCTTATACGTAAACAATTTAAACCAATTTTAGTTTGATTAGCCTATTAATTTTTCCTCAACTTGTTACTTTGTCTACCTTATTTGTATTTATTTATTACCGCAGATATTTATTTACTGTATATTTTCGTGCTTAGCAAGCGCTCGCGTGCATTCATAACTCGATGTCTGTACGCTGTAAGTTTAGAATATCTTAACTACCAACTACATGCAGTTACACACCATTAGTATCATATAAAGTGTCCGAATTTAAAAGGTGTCCGTTAAGCGGGTCAGCTTCCAGCAAGGACCAAGAAATGTCCGCAATATACAGAGGTTCCTGTATCAGACAACAGTGACCCGGAGATCCGTCTGCCAATGTTGTTAACTGAGTTTTTGAATGTCAACGTAATATTATTTCTCCTTCAGACCTCGACGAGTGGTGGCGGAAGTGGAGGGTCCTTGTGGGCAACCTGTCATCAATTTACCGGAAGTGGCAAAATTGAGGCCAAAGGTGGTGATGGGAACTATTATAGCGGTGGTGGCGCTGGAGGAAGAATCACTGTAAACTACGTCATCGGCGGTTTCCATAGCGACCAAACAGATGCAAGTGGGGGAAAGAAAGGATCTGCGAGCAATGTAGAACCTGGAGGGCCTGGGGTAATATACTTGGATGGGAAAATGCCCGTGGTCAAAAACTTACGCATTGACAACAAAGGACTAAAACCCCTGGTAAGTGCTTAAGGGGAGTGCCAAAAAATCGAAAATGATCCCTTGTCTTATTTTACTTTTAAGTGCTTTTTAGTGTGCTTATTTCATCTATTTATTTTTAATATATTTTTGTTTTGCAGGCTACCCTTAGCAAACATTACGATCAGTTCATATACACAGGTTAGTAACTGGATTGTAACACTCTAGAAATCTTGCCTATCACTCTTTGAACAATAGTTAATGTTAACTTAGATCTTTAAAGAAAAAGCAAATGATTTTATTAACTTCTTCAAGCTTTTTCAAGCTTGTTCAAGCTGTTTCAAGGCATAGTAATGGTGGACATACCAGATGGAATTGGAATTAGGAGTGCTGGGTTTTGAGGAGAAGGGAAAATTGGGATTCTAAGCGAAAATCCCTGGAAACGACGCTGAAAACGTTTTGGAATATTGTTTTCTGTCTGACGGTGTGTACTGTAACAATCTACTCAAAGTAATGGCTTTGAGTAGTTATGTAAAGTTGTTGTTAACATTAATTATTAAACACACCTTTCTACTTTAGGAGCCGTAGCATATCTCAACCCTCCTTCGGACAATTTTGTCTACGACTTTACACTGATCGAAGTCTATGGTGGTGGTCAACTGGTTTTCCCGCGCGCGAGAACCCAAGTGCATGTGGATACCATATATGGTGATGACACTGGTTACATCCACGTGCCACCTTTCAATACACTTAACATGACGGGAACGTCGGAATACAAACGGATCAACGTGACGTGGGTGCCATTTATTTACGAAAACGCAACCTTTGTTTTACCAAACGGAACTGTAGAAATACGCAGAGCGGAAAGTTTAAGTTATCCGAGTATACAGCGAAGCTCCGAGATCAACTTCTGGGGAACCGTGTTGGGTTTTAAAGCGCACCTCATGGTGGCTTATGGAGCAACCGTTTCTTTTGAAGAGTCCTCTCCACGCAATTTAAACTTTGTTGGCATAACAGTGCAAAAAACAAGTCGACTTCTCCTGAAGAGCCTGCTGGGAGATGAATCTGATGGCTGGACGGTAGAGGTTACTAAGGATCATGGACCGGTTTATCGCGAAGGAGTGGTGACTATAGAGGGTGACGGAACATTTGAAGCTCGATCGCTGACGATGAAAGCTGAGTCACTCGTGGTAGATCCACGCGGCAAATTGACACTTGATGGGCAAGGATACCTCGCTGGTAAGGTTTTGCTGATTGTGTCTCTTTGCATATAGTTTGATCTCGGACACAACTTCCAAGTACGGACACTACTTTACACTTCATTACAATCACATTATACATCAACATCTCAAATCGCAGAAACCAACTCTACTTGCATAGCTTTGCTTACACATGTACGCCTTACTGATCTTGTCGATCAATCAAACAATGAACCAAAACCACAGCCAATCAGTCAGTCAGGCCGAATGTCCGTCTGTCTGTCCGTCCGTCGGTCAGTCAGTCCGTCCGTCAGTCCGTCCGTCTGTCCGTCCATCCGTCCGTCAGCCAGTCAGTCAGTCAGTCAGTCAGTCAATGAGTCAGTCAGTCAGTCGGTCAGTCGGTCGGTCGGTCGGTCAGTCAGTCAGTCAGTTAGTTAGTCGTCAGTCAGTCTAATTATTGATTATAAGAGTTTAACGGTGTGTTTTAAGTTAAGCGAGTGATCGAAGAACTTGAGTTAAGCTTGAAATCGCGAAACTGCCACTTTGCTTATAAAAGTGACCCGAGGAAATGACTGACCAATCAGAGCACGGCAGTCTCTAGTTATTTTCTCAAGTTTCCTTTGTATAAGTATTGTGCCCTTTAAACAATTTCAATATTTCAAGGTAATGGGCCCGGGTCTGGACCTGCATCCTCAGATGGCTCAGGAGCGGGATATGGTGGTAGTGGTGGGAAGGGAAGAGTAACCATGGTAACTGGTGTGCCGTATGGAGATTACAAAAACCCTGGTGTTTTTGGAAGTGGCGGTGGACTGGGCTCCAGTGCTGGTACAGGAGGTGGAGTGTTGTCGTTAGAAATAGTTGACACCTTAGTTGTTGAAGGTAAGTGACAATTAAGATTAAATTTAAGAATTGACTTTGGCTTGTTAAGTCTGATACAGAGTTCTAGTGGAATACATGGATTTCACATTAGTTCTCTAGTCGGAGTTAGAGCTGGAGCACGATGTCACGTGCAACATGAAGCGACCCGGAGAATAGCTACTTCATCCAAGATTTACGAAGACGCTTTGTCAACCGACCAAAAACTGTTTGCCCTCTTCGAAAAATATTTACGCCAGGGTAATGCCTAATTCCCGAAATGAGACGCACCTGCAGGGAATCATCATCTTGGATAACTATTTTGATGAATTCAACTACCATGATTGCCTGCAGGCGCGTCTCTTAGAGAGAATTAATTTGACCATTGAAAAGCGCAAAGCTCTCTGTTTGGAAAATGTCTAAGCGCATAAGACAAGACGTTACATAGATATACATATATCAATAATAGCCGATAAGGTTACTACCTGCTATTTGGTTATATCAAGCAGTTCTGTTTTTTGTTTGTGATTATTTTTCCTATGAATGATCCAGCTATCAGACGCCATAATCCTAGGCAACAGTTGTTGCTTACATTGAAGGTGAATTTTCTTGTCAGGGAGCATAACTGTCAGTGGGAACGCAGGACTAGGTTCCAACTCCGGTGGAGGTAGCGGGGGGAGTATTTTGATCCGCACCCGTGGTCTGGAAGGCTCAGGAGTGATAGCTGTAAATGGTGGAGCTGGTAACGGTGATGGGGGAGGAGGGGGTGGAGGTAGAATGGCTGTTTACTGGCAGGACAGGGAGTGGTGGTATGGAGCGTTGACCGCATTCGGTGGCAGCTCTTCTCGAGGTGGCAACGGAGGAGCCGGGACTGTTTATCTTGAGGTAAGCTTATGCCTTGAAAAGATGGAGAATTACCTTTATGATCAAGGGTGCTTTTCAGTTAATAGGCCATTTCTATGTTTCCTTTTACCTGCTTTTCTAACGAGTTCTGGGGCCCCTTTCTCGAAAGCCCCTGTAGTTACCGGATCCAAAAAGCTGTCTTTTGTTTGCCGTGTTTGCATTCAAAATCTAGATATTAATAGTTTTGAAATTCAAACAATAATAATATCAAGAAACAAAAGAGAATGGACTGGTTTTTCAGCTAAAACCCGGTCTACGTTTCCTTTAATTTAGATCTTAGAATATGACTTCGGGACCGTAAAGCTACCGGAACTTTCGAGAAAGGCCCCCCTGGTGTTCTGTTACATAAAACTAAAACTTGGATGTTCATTGTCTTGCCAATCAATCTCATTTTCATTTGAAAGGTCGTAAATGGGACTTGTTTTGAAACAGAGGTACATGTAAATGGTATCTCTGAAATGGCTTAGTACAATATACTTTTTCTGTTGACAGGACACCCAACATGGTGTAAAGAACAGAACTCTGATCTTTGATAACAATAACTTAAACCCGAGCGTCACAGAGATATCTGATTTTTCATCAACGCATACAAACGGTGGAAGGGCGTGGCTGCAACCGATAGGCCAGGAATATGAACTGGAGGAGGTACACATTCTGAGGAAGGCACACCTGGCTCTTCACCCCAATATTACCAGGTTAGAGCACCACAATGATTGATTAAAAGTGTCGTGGGCGTAAGCTCCTTTCCTGACAGTTGACTGCGCTTAAAGTTGACGTTAAGGAACTTTTCAAGAAGGGTTCGAGTACTCGTGTTTCTTTTTCTGATTGTTTAAAGCAGCATCTTCCTATTTCGGCTATATTTTTATGTACACTAGAAAACATATGTCTGTCTTTTCACTTTACTTATTGCTTAAGTTCTGCTCAAAATCGTCTGTCACTCACTTGTCACGCAATCACTGCTTTCGCGGTTTTGTTAAACGTTACAAGGCAGAAGAAGGCGAAAGCTTAGAACAAGAATAATGCACACGACAGTTTTAGCTACTTTATTTAAACTTGGAAATCACCTTCTCGATAATAGAAACTATTTGACATCGGCGTCCAAAGAAGGTTCATTATTGTCAATGAGGGCCAAAAAACAAGTTTCCTTTTTTTGTGATAAATTGTAACAAATTAAACCTTCCTAGTAACTCACGCTTATTCTTCCTTTACAGACCTCATGGACTGAAGGTTTATAGCTTTGTCGGCGATCGCACAGGAGTTCTCCACGTGGGACCAAACCAAATCGTGATTGGTCAGTTTGCCGATCATGAGTTATTCGAAGTAAACGTGTTTGTTTACAAAGACGGGCACTTTCACTTACCACCGGCGTTCACGTGTTATGGAATTGATATCACTACTAGGTGAGTAAATAAGCTGTTCTTACAACTGATATCGTGGTTATTAGGTGAGGATTTCGGTATTTTTGGATGATGTAGGGTGTATTTCAAAACCTAGATACCGAAATACAGTCGAACCTCCCGTCAGCGACCACACAAAATGTCAAGCCTAGGTGGTCGCTTACGGGAGGTGGTCGCTTACGAGAGCTTAGACCATATTGGGTCAAAATTTTGCCTCATTAGCATATGATAACTGCAGAGACCTACCCCATGTTTTAAATGTTTTATTCATCTGTTCATGTGATAAGACAATTTCGAGTAAAAATCCGGTACTTTCCATTGAGAAATTTCCGTCTCTCGTACCATCTAGGAATGCGATAATGTTACAACACCTTATTATCCAATTTACGCTCTATTATCCGTCAAGTGGTCGCTTACGAGAGGTTAAAAACAAAAGAAAATTTCAAACTTTTAGCTCTAAAAGTGGTCGTGGTTGTTTACGAGAATTAGTCACTTAAAAGAGGTTCGAAATATAGTGATTTGACTGGAACACTTCTGGTAGTTTGGAAAACTGGTCGCTGAGGAGAGACTATCGCTTACGAGAGGTGGTCTCAACCGGAGGTGCGACTATACTAGAAAGTGACATATTTATGGTATCAGTAATAAATGCCTTATTCTATGGTTTGACATAGAATACGCGCGGACATTTTGCTCATTGCCAGTATTTTTCCTAACCCTCCGCGGAAAAATACTACACAACTCGTAAAATATCCGAGCATATTAGACATATTAGACATAGACAGTCTGAAACCATCGAATAAGTGTACATGTATTGCCTTGCTCCTGATTGGCTCAGACGGTAACATCTTCCCTGTGACTGGACAGTGCAAGCTAGAGGAGTTAAATGCAAAGCGAACCCTGTTTCAAGGTTTGGATTATTTTAATTCTAAAGAAAAGCAACCGACACAATTTCGAAATCTTTATAACACCGGAGTTGGTATTTTTCCCGTGGGCGAGGGGGAGAGGCTACTGGTATTTTTCCCGTGGGGGGGGGGGGTGTGGGGGGAGAGGCTCCCATGTAAAAAGGACAGGGGTGTCCGTCCTACCTTTTAAGGATTAAAAATGCAGTTTTCGTACCTCTTAGGGTGTTCAGCTTCAAAAGGTCTACAGCGGGAGCGTTTCCGGTACCATTTGGGATATTGAACTTGATCAAAATATTGATAAACTGATTTTTAATTTTGTCTCATTTACAATCGTCTTTATCGCTCTCAAAAATGATGAAATTGCAAGATAACGTGGTGGATGTTTTAGAATTGGTATCTCTCGTTTGGGGGTGAAATAATTCCAAGCGACGCCCACCATACACGATCCTGGTGCCTCTTAGGGGTTGTGTCTTTCCGATTAGCAGCTCCCCAGTCCCCCGCGGTATTTAGCAGTTTTAAATCCCAGGTGAATTTAATGAAGTGATTTGGATTTGTGCCTGCATAAACGGGTCATCCATCTCATCCGTTTGTCAGTTACTGAGCCTGTATTCATGTGTGCATGAATACAGGGGAACGAATAATAGAGAGGAACGGTTCTGAAACTCGACAAAGTTCGTTGTTGTATGTTTTTGTTCTCTTTTTTGGCCTTGACCCTGCACAAAACACAATAGTTTTTTACTACTGTCCGAGGAACTAACAAATCGAAACGTTTTGGCACAGTGTATGAACGCAAAACAAAAGATTGTGCACGGTCGTGGACCTTCCAACATAAATCTTGGTATCTTTGACTACTTCTTTGATGTTTGCCGGACTTCATAACCATTCTTCTCTATTAACTATGATGTGTGCGCGACTAATTAACCTAAATTATTCATATCTGAAAGGTTCATAGTTAGAGAAAGAAAAAAATACGCATTTGCGTGACACTTTTTTTCCTGTTGCTTTATTTTCTAGGGGATACCTTGGCGTTAAGGACATGACAGTCGCAAAAAGCTGTCGACTCTTCCTCGCTCTGACAGGTTCCACGGAACTCGCTAACAGTGAAGGCACTTACATATTTCATTCGCTCACCGTGGCTGACGGGGGAGAGGTGACTTCCACTCCAGATGTCAATAGCAACTCGCTAACACTGAACATCGATGACGTCGCGATTCAGGGTGGTGGAATTCTCCACATGGTGCGCATGCGGATTTTGGCTGGGAACTTCACTGTGGATGATCTGGGACATGTTCGAGGCGACACGCTCGATAACAGGTTCGTTTCATCGGAAAATTGGATAAGTTACAAGGGTTCGTTATCGGTCAGTGTAAAATGCAGACTGCGGACTGCAGACCGGAGACCAGGGGTAAAATGAGGATTCAGGGTAGAATATTGATGCAGACTGCAGGCCGGAGGTAAAATGCAGACTGCAGACTACAGACTTCTTAAGTATATATTGTGTTATTTCCATGATCGAGCGCTGACGGTAAACAGAATTATTCAGGCTAATTGCGGTGAAAGCCTGCACTCCGATTAGCCTGAAAAGCGCCCCGGTTAGACTGAATATCACTTCGGTATAATTAGCCTGAATATCACTCAGGTTAGCCTAAATAACGTTCCGGTTAGCCTGTTTACGGTTAGCTCTCAATGGTGGAACAATTCAGTTAAAAAGTCTATGGTCTGCAGTGTACTGTGCATTTTACCCCCGGTCCGCAGTCTACGTTTTAAACTGAACGGGTTCGTTATACTTGACATGTATAACGTTATACACGTTATGCATTACGTGTGTTAAGAGGTTCCTGTTTTGTTGAGATTTATTATATCGGAAGGCTCATTAACCAGAGCTCCTTAGTTAGGGGTTCATTGTTTAAAGATTTGTATCTATTAGAGGGGTTGGTTAAGCAGGTAAGGGTTAGTGAGATCAAGAGGCTCGTTATCATGTAGTATCGATTGGTCTCTTTATCGAGAGGTTTGTTTTGTTGTGAAGTTTGCTATGTTGGGAAGGTTGGTGTATTACGAGGTTTATTATGAACCAGAACTTTAATAAATTGGTAGGTTTTGTTATAACGAAAAGTCCGTCATTATCGTCGCTTGTTCCTTATACAAAGTGTTTTCCTATACCTGTGAGTAGGTGAGATTCGCTATATCGGAAAGTTAGCCGTTAGAGCGGGAAGTTGATCAGCCTAGACAAGTTTGAGATTAGTACAGATATTCCTCGGTAGATTCATTATGTCAGGACGTTTAACGGTTTCCTACAGGGGGAAGTTTGTTATTTAGGGAGACTTTCTAAACAACACATTACCATTTTATCGGATATGAAGGAGGAAGGGCTCGTTGTATCAGCGCTCGTTATTTCATGGCTGTAATGTACTTCACAAATGAAAACTCTCCTGCCTAAACGTTTTGTTTTTCTTCCAGTTGTACCGCTGGCGCAGGCATCGCAGGTACAGATGGGTCCTCGGGTGCAGGGCATGGTGGGAATGGAGGACGCGGAAGGGATCAAACTCGTGTTGGAGTGGCATACGGTCACGTGTACGAACCTGAACACTTTGGGTGTCGAGGTGGTGGCACAGGGGGATTGGGCGGAGGTATAATACGCATGTCCGTCAGGGGAAACCTGCAAATTGACGGAACGATCAGCTGTAACGGTGCTGCTGGTCAGCAGTCTCGCTCTGGAGGAGGAAGCGGCGGAAGTATATGGATTGACACCAATTTGATGAAGGGATACGGAGCTGTGCAGGTCAATGGAGGACGCGGCAATGTGGAGACACTGTAAAGAATTATTGTTTATTTGTAGTATTAGGTCGTTTGACCCACAGAAGTAGTTATAACCCCGGAGGGGACTCTTATATAAAAAGGACGGGGGGTGCTCGTCGTACCTGTTAGGGGTTAAAAACGCGGTTTTAGTACCTCTTAGAGTGTTCAGCCTCAAAAGATCGACAGTGGGAGCTTTTGCGGTACGCCCACACCCACAAAACAGGATCTTGGTACCTCCTAGGGTTCTTTTCAAAATGTTCCGAAGAACACCCCTCTCCTTTTTATGTGGGATTCTCCCCCGGGGATTACACCACGATAAATTAAGATTGGTAGATTGGCACTGATTACGGAGACGAGCACGAACTATAGTGTGGAATTCCAGTGTAGGTCGCTATCTAATGAGGACAAACAAACGGCAGAAGCTTTCTTCAATTAGAGACAGAAATTTAAAAATTAAGTGCTCTTTTCTCCCTTTTACGTTTCAGACACAATTTGTTCCATGGCGGCGGGGGAGCAGGAGGTCGGATAGCAGTGTACTTCCGAAGTAACAGGACCTACAGTGGGGTGTTTGAATCCTTGGGGGGAGATGCTACCGGGGAAGCTCTCCCTGGTGGAGCCGGTACCGTGTTCCTGTACCATCTCATTCACAAACACCGCACACTTCTGTTAAACAATGCCGGCCGAAAGGCCCTCCCTGCCGAACATAGAATCATTAACGACTACTCAGACCCATCTCTGATATCAGGTAAAACGTGGCTCCTTCCAAGCTCTGGAGAACACAACTTCTCGGGCGACCAAAATTATCACTTTGAAGAGCTACAAATTTATGGTGCTGCCCAGTTGGCCATCTTAACCGAGCCGCACAATCGGTCCGCAACGATTTTTTTCCGAAACATGATCGGTGATCGCACAGGGACCATTCATGTCGGCCACAACCAGACCATGGATTTGATCCGACCAAGTATCGATTTACCGTTCAGTGTTCGTGTTTACCGAGGCGGGTTTCTCGGTCTAGCTCCATCAACAGAAGTTCACGGAGTTGAGATACATGTAGATGGTGTGATATCGTACATCAGAAACTTAACATTACATCATGGCGGACTGTTGGCGTTGAGGGAAGACTCGCGGACTGAGAACGAGGCAATGGAAAACGATTTCAAGTTTGACTTTATCCGTGTGCAGTTTGAAGGTGTCGTTCAAATGATATCGTCACCTGTAACACATAATGGGATGAATTTGACCGTGCGAGGACTGCATATCGAGGGTGGTGGTAAAGTAGAAGGAAGTGATCTTCGAATCCTTGCTGAAAACATCAGTATCAACACAGAGGGTCTTTTGACAGTTAGTGGCCACGGGTATAGACATGTTGATGGAACGGGCAAAGGTGTTCATGGGACGATCAACCGAGGACTTGGGCCTGGAACTGGCGTGGCAGCCTCTGGTGGAGGTCACGGGGGCACCGGAGGAAGGGGAAAGACAACGCCTAAAGTAGGCTTACCCTACGGAAACATGTACGAACCAATAGAGTTTGGAAGTAGTGGCGGAGGAGCTACTGGAAAACAAGGTAAACGAGAAATGTGATTTGAATGTTTGAAAAAAATGGTAAATTCATACAGAAAACGTTATTAGGGAACAAAATATTGCTCTCAGCTCTCCACTCTCTTTCAAGTTGCCATAAACCATACCTTAAGCGCTATAGACAAAAACGTGACCATATTTCCTCTTTCATCATTTCACTTCGGGCATTCTCTGAGTCATACCTTATGATCACCTGGTCACATGAAATCTATACCTAGCTACATAGGGATTGTATTGTGTCGTCATCCCCTCCATGCATGGGAGCCGTGGACACAAAAACACCTAAAGGTAGACAACAACATGAAATATCACAAATATCCAACACAGTTCACCACAGGTCCATGACCTTTTTCTTGCTGAATTACTTTTCAGGTGCTGGGGGTGGAACAATTTTTTTGAACGTCACCAATCTTTTGGAAATCGATGGTGCTCTCTCGGCCGACGGTGCTGACGCACAACCCCAGGGAGGAGGAGGCAGTGGTGGTAGTGTATGGATCTACTGCTACATCATCAAAGGATTCGGAAAGATCACTGCTAATGGCGGCTCATCTCCAGAAGATACTTCGGTTAATCATTATCACGGGGGTGGCGGAGCAGGCGGACGTGTTGCTGTCTACTTCACGAAGAACGATACTTTCTCCTACTTCAGGTGGTTATATTCAGATACATACAAATACCATTATTGTTAGCTTAGCTGCCTTTCTAAATACCCCTTAGGGATAATCCCTTATGTAGGCTATACAGGTATGTGCGACCCCAAAGGGTATGCTTTTTATTTTTTTTTGCAGTTTTGGTCAGAAATAGTGTATTGATTTTGGCCATTTTTGTCTCAAATATGGTATGGTTTTTGCACTCTTGACTTGAATTGGGTGTGTGTTTCCTACCTAATGAAACATATAAACATTTCCTTTGCCATGGTCTGAACTAGGGAACTAATTATAAGGCGGGTCTGAAACAGGGTATTGATCTAATGGTCGGGTCTGAAAAAGGGCATCGAATTTTTGGTCAGGTCATAAATAGTCCAGGAAAACTCGCAGATTTGGGTCTTAAATAGGGTAAGGGTTTTGAGAATCGGGCTGCACAACCCCACCCATGTTTTCTGGGAGTAACCCGCCCCCCAGCCCTGGGGCAAATGTTGATGGCAAATTCCTATTTGAAATGGATTTTTCATGGTGTCTTGACCTTCATGAGAGCAACTCACATGAAACACCTGCGGCTGCTAAGCTCATAGTCACGAACGTGCAAAGTAAATGCTGTAGCTATGGTGACGTGGATATTTTCGGAGAACTTTCCTGTTCTCGTGATATGTTTCGATTGGATAAAATGATCGGAAACTTTACGAGTCCTTCAACTAAGACTCTAAATCTCTCATTATCATTATCTTTAATTTTGGAATCATTGGGATTTAAATATAAAACATTGAGTAAAAATTGTTGAGAACCTTAAAACCATCTGGTTAAAAGTTTAAGGAAGTAAAAATGATGCGGCGATGTTTCGACATTCGCGTAACGCCATTATTAAGTCAGAGATAAATGAAATTGTGTGCAAATATAAACTCTATTCGCGCAAAACTTTTTACATGTCTCTGTGTGCTCATACCTAATTTCATCATCACCACTCGTTTACTCTATTTTTTCGTGTCTGTTAGGTATTCTCGGGTCGTTTTGGATGAACAAACACTTTGCGAAACGACATAGTTCGACAGAGTTATGTAAGCATAACGGGAAAAACTTTGTAACTTCGCTGTTCAAGAAAGATTATTATTGTATGGCTTGTTCTTGTAGCCGATGTAACGCGTGCTCTGATTGTAGGGCATTATTCTCCCGTAATACAACCGGGCCGATTACGGGCTTGCAAAAACAAAGCAGAAAGCCGCATAATAAATAACTTATTAAATTAACTTCGAACGTTGGGTCTTAACGAGGAAATCTCAAACCTCGGCCTTGCCGTATTGACCTCGCTCGGTCAATACGGCAAGGTCTCGGTCTGAGATTTCCCCGTAAAGACCTTACTCTTGGTTAATTAGTTAATCTTCGAAAAGATGAGATTTTAATTAAAAAGGTACTCCTTAGATTATGCAACTGTTTTTTGTTTCTCTGTAAAGTTACCAAGCTCATGGAGGACAAGCCAAGGAAGGTCTACAGAATGTGGAAAATGGCGGACCAGGGACTGTGTTTCTGTATCATTTGGTGCATACCCATCGCACATTGCTCATTGACAACAATGGTGGCAAACCGCTGAATAAACATATCAACTACGCTAAGTTGGACGAAGAAGGCGGCAAGGCGTGGGTGATGCCTGAGTCAGGAATCCATCATTTCGCTGCCCAGGAACACAAGTTTCACTTCGAGGAGTTACAGATCTACGGCAGAGGGCATCTGGGTGTTTGGCCTCGCGCGGGGAACGACTCAAGAAATGTCTCGCTCTTCTTTAGATACATGATCGGTGATAGGAGCGGTATGGTGCATATAGGAGATAAGCAAGTTATGGACTTGAAACGGCCTGAGATTGATCTCCCCTTCAGTGCGCAAGTCTACAGCGGAGGGTTTCTTGGTCTGGCCCCTGACACGGAAATCCATGGCGTGGAGATTATCGTGCGAGGTATTCTGGCCTACATTCAAAATATCACTTTGCACCATGGTGGTGAGTTGTGGTTGAATCATGGCGGACAGACAGACAGTGAGGTAGCCAACCATTACGACTTTGACATCATCCGAATCCAGGATACAGCAATCATCCACTGTGTCACATCTCCGATTAATGACCCAGGCATTATTTTTACAACTCGCGCGGTGTACATTGAAGGAGGGGGACTGATGCGAGGTTCCCGCCTCACATTTGTGACAGAAAATATCACAATCGACGATGGTGGGTCGCTGATTGCGGATGGTCTTGGTTACAATACGTCACATGGTTACCAAGGAAACGACTTTTACGGGTCCCCGATCAATCCCGGCCACGGTATTGACGATAACGAAGGAGCGTCCGGAGCTGGTCATGGAGGCAGCGGGGGACGAGGAAGCCTTACATCGGGGACTCCTAAAACGGGCTTCGCCTACGGGGATTTATACGAGCCGTACATATTTGGTAGTGCGGGTGGTAAGGGCTGGAGTGGCACCCGAGGGGGTAATGGTGGGGGTATGCTGTGGATGAACGTGACAGGACTGATCGATGTGGATGGTTTGGTGTCAGCTAGTGGTGAAGATGCGTTATCACTGACCGGAAGTGGAGGTGGTAGCGGTGGAAGTATCTGGATGTTTTGCAAGACCATCAGAGGTTATGGCAGAATAGCGGCTAATGGAGGGGCCGGCTCGAGTCACAGTTCATACCCTGGGGGTGGTGGATCGGGAGGCAGAGTTGCTATATACTTTCAGGTGAATGAGACATCCACGTACTTCGTGTATGAGGCGCGAGGTGGAAGGGCTCTTGGATGTGAGGTTGGCAAAGAGCATCTTTGTAAAGCCGAGGCTGGTGGCCCGGGTACTGTATTTCTGTATCACATGATTCACACGCACCGCACTTTACTCATCCACAACGGAGGACAAAAACCACTGGTATCCGCAATAGCGGACTACAATGATTTAACAGCAGACGGCTGTCGCGCTTGGATTTTACCACAGTCAGCAAATCACGACTTTGCTGGGAAGGGACGTGATTTTCACTTTGAAGAACTTCAGATCTATGGAGGCGGTCATCTGGCTTTACTAACCGAACCAGTTGCGCGTAATGCGTCGTTGTTTTTCCGTCACATGATCGGGGATCGTACCGGTACCCTCCACGTCTCGACCAATCAAGTCATGGATTTACACCGGCCGGAAATAGATATCCCGTTTAGTGTACACGTCTACGCCGAAGGATATCTCGGCCTGGCGCCGTACACGGAAGTCCACGGCGTAACGTTGTTCATTTCCGGCACGGTAGACCACATTCAGAACATGACGATACATCACGGCGGAGCGTTCTGGATGTATCACGGCGGAAACACAGCCAATCAAACCAACAGTTCGTTCGAATTTGATACCGTTCGAGTGCAGGACAACGGCGTCATGCAAGCCTTCACTTCTCCAATCATTCATCCTGGAATCACTATCATTGCCAGAGCATTCTTTATCGAGGGAGGCGGACTGTTCCATGGCACAAGAATGACTGTTCTTGGAGAGAATATCACCATTGATGACGGAGGCCTGATGTCGGCGGATGGCCAAGGATACAACAGGTAAGATGTTGTGCGTAGATACGCATTTTTGAACATTATCAGTGCTACAGTTGTTCATGTAATGTGATCTTTCAGGTGAGAGTAGTCCTGGAAACGGCTGTTTATGGTGACTGACGTTTTTAAAACAACCTAAGCGGAAGTAATCATGAGTCAAATGAAAGTTGTTTGTCGTGCAGTTGATGGCATTAAGATGCTGTTAGCTTTAGTACCATCGACAGACAAACACTTTTCAAGTAAACTGTGATGATGACTTCTGTAGAATATGTAGAAAAGTCAGTCGCGAACAACAGTTCTTTCAGAAGCCCTTACTCAGGCTCTCAACAGGACAGTGATACTATATACGAACTACTGATACTCCTGGGTTCAAACCACTTACTACAAACACCATTGGTGCTGTAATGCTGTAGCGCTGAACAGCAAAACGGACTTTCCTTAAAATTAATATCCGTTAAATTACTACAATAGCGTGAAGATATCGTTAACGTGAAGCGATAAAAGTATTAAGCGACAAGAAAACGTTTAGGATTGTTCTGTGGATGCTTTCTGGTGTGCATTTAAACCCAAGTCATTTAAATCGCCGTCACTTTGCTTTATAATCACATCTTATGCTAATAGCTGAGAACAATGTCTTAAAATCAAAGAAAGCCTTAAGGTATACGTCTGCAAAGGTGAGTAAATCACCAAATAGGTAGAAGTGAGCCAAAAGGAACAAGGTCAATCTCGTTTCCGGAGTCTTCGTTCCCCTTGACCAGCGGTCGGAAAACGAGAGCTCTGGGAGCAAGCATTTTGAAATAACCGAATCCTGCCCATCCGGTTTCACTGCGCAGTCTGCATCTATGGCGCATGCCTGAGATGGTTGCTCCCAGAGCTCTTGTTTACCGACCCCTAATCAAGGGGAACAAAGACTCTGGGAACCAGATTGGTACAAGGTCGGTTAAAATTGAAGAAGACTGAGACGCATGCGCACTGATAACGACGAGCGTGAAAATGAAGGTTTTTCAAGAAACTCACACCTGGCACAGTAGGCTTTAAGCCCCGT